>NC_053124.1:11094307-11221807 GCF_010015445.1 Perca fluviatilis | reverse complement strand
CTGACATGCCCACATGTTGGTCTCTGTAGTTGTCCCTCCTGTCCATGATGACTTTTTTAGTACAGAATTCCATGTTTGTTATTGTCCCCCCCCCCCCACCCTCCACTGCAACTCAGCAATTAAACACTGTCTGGCCTGTGGATTTTGTCCACCATCGCTTATATTTGAATTGGTTTAGGAATGGATCTCTTCACAGCCAGTAAGGACAGGAGGAATGGTTACAGTGACCTGTTGGCATGCTGTTCAACATAAGACTTGTGAATGTGAACCTATCCCAGTCATTATAAGGTTTAGGTGCAGCACCCGAGCCGTTTTAGGCAGCACCCAAGCCTCAAAGACTTTACTCAGATCTAATGATTGTAGTTGGACTTCTTTAGCAAGTTTTGTCTTTAAGCTTTTTGAGCGTTATTTATTCATTATCTGCTCTAGCTTATCCAACGTTTCAGACACAGATATGGTGATATTATTGGTCCAAAAATGATGTGGAAAAAGAGACGCAAAACTACCACAAAGGGACACAAAGCGACTACAAAGAGATGCCAAATGACCACAGAGACCAAAAACAATCCCGAAGAAAACTAAAAATGACCAAAAAGAGACTACAAAGAGATGCAAAAACCCACAAAGAGACACGAAATGTATGGGGAAATTGCATTTGTTTGTTCTTTTTTTTAATTGAAAAACATAACGTTTTCTTGAGGAAGGACGCCCAAAGCCCCCGCCAAGTACGTGCACCCAAGTCTTCCACAAAGCTAGGGAAAACACTGCTATTCTATAAAGAAGTAGAAGAAGACTCAGCAGTCTTTTTAGTAACACACATCTAAAAAAGCCATGCCCACTGCCAACATTCTGCTCACTGGTCCCCGCTATCCATCACAGTGAATGAAAATAAATAAAAACGGCCATTGCACAGTAGTATTTTATATTCAGTAATGATACATTTTGAAATGGAAGCTACCAGGACTTAACTTTAGTTATGTAAGTACTACTGTCTTAATCCCACTGTCACTCTACATCACAAAGTAAATGAAAGAATATGAACACAATTACTGAGGAGGAAATAATTAAAGCATGATACGGCCTGATAACGTACGATACATCTCTCTAGAGTTGCTGTGGTGCTATCAGCAGGTTAAATCCATCGCACCATAAATCAAAACATACGCTGTAGGTGTCTACAGCAAGACTTCCATTAACCTCTTTGTGTCAAATATAAATCCACAACATAAACCAAATTGGCTTGCAAATGGACAGATTTTTTTTTTTTTTTTTTTTTTTCCTTTTTCCTTTTTTTTTTTTAGGCAATGTTATGTATGGTTGGGATTAGGATTGGTTAAAGTCAGACCTGGATAGTAGTTGAATTGACACTGAATATTTCTCTCATTTTGGCTGTTTATATGGGACCCACAATAACTCTGTTGGACAGTGGTATCTAGTTGAATAATGCACAGGTATCGATACTGTAGACAGACAAAACTTGGATAGAATAATTGGCTGGATATTAATTATAGTTGTTGGGAACTGGGTCAAAATAGAGATCAAAATAATGGCCATGTGCTCCTTTCATCTCCTTTGACATTATGAACTATCATAAGTGGGCTATGGTCATAAGGAATCATAAACAAATGGGTAATGAACAGACATGATTAACAGATGAACTCAGATCAGGATAAATGGGTGCAAATAGTGATAAGAAGAGAGATGAGGATCACAAATAGAAATAGTGCAGGCAGTAAGAACTGAGAACAGAGAGTCAGGTAGGATAGAATGAGGGTAGGGAGAGAGTAATGGAAATGGGAGGAAGGAGGAAGTGAAGAAACTAGCATTAATCGCTATCGCTATAGAGCATACAACCAGACAGACCCTTCCATCCCCTTTCCATCTTCCGCTAACAGCTTGGTCACTCTTATTACTTACTGCACGGGCATGCCAAAAAACTTATGACAGGATTAAGTTTTTGCAGCTAACTTACTAAACTCAGAACAGTTCACTGTGAGCAGAAAATGGGCATACTGCACATACTGATCCCCCCCCCCCCCACCAAACAAAAAAAAAAAAAAAAAAAACACACCCCCCCTTTCCCCTCCCCCCCCCCCTTTCTTTTCCCGTTTTTTTCCTATTTCACCTCATATACTAATACAAAACTACACACACACACACACACACAAAGAAAAATAAAAAAAACTTTTTTTTTTTTTATCTTTCTTCTTTTTTTTTTTTTTTTTTTTTTTTTTTTTTTTATAAAAAACCATGGTGAGCAAATTAGGATAAATTACAACCAAAAACTAGAAGTAGCAAGACACAATGTCACTCACATGCCAGACAAGATCATCCATATTGTCCTGAGCTCTAGCACTATAATGTAAGTACCATATATTATTAACTTTATGTTATTATGATTAATTAGGGCCCTGCACTCCCTCAGGTTTTTTTTTAATTCCTCTGGCTAATTAGACCTCATGTTCAGGCAGGCTGAAGTTGGTTGTAGCTATGCTGGGAGCTACGTGAGGTCACCAAACTCTCACTCACACTCACACACACACACACACACACACACACACACACACACACACACACACACACACACACACACACACACAGGTCTATTTGGCATAAGTGAAAACACCTGTGTGGGTTTCTTACTACATACTAAATGTTTTCAGTACATGTTAAGCCTGGTTCACACGGCAGGATAATTAGGCCGATTTTAGCCCCGATTCACCCCTCCCGACGATCTGAAGGATGCTTCAATTATGGTAAAATAATCTGATCAGATATTCCTGCCGTGTGTGGTGTGTTAAGACTGCTCTCGTCTGCTAAGAAGGACGTCGGGACCGCTCCGATCTCATATCGGGGATATCCAACATGTTGGATTTTTTTGGCCCGATTTCTCATCGCGTGTGGTGTCCCCCCGGGGACAAACGAGCACGCAGCCTGTGGACTGTGGCGTGTAGCCAATCAGAAAGCGAGGTGACGAGGCGGCGAGGAAAGCACCTGGGAATGCTCGGGAGTCAAATCGGTCCGTGTGTGATGTGTTGATTTTGCCGTGTGCTGCGCACCACACACTGTACGACCAAAACTGTACGACCCGTGATTTTTTATCGCCGTTTGTGGGGTCTCTCAGGATTGGAAAATCGGACGACAATTTTAAAATCGTCCCGTGTGAACCAGGCTTTACTAATTCTCATAGTATATTGTACAGTAGGAAAAGCACAGGTGTAAATAATGATATATAACTAATTATATTAATACCTGATTTCTGTTTAGCTGCTTCAGTTTCAGGGTCCTGGTATTGTGCATGCTGACTCACTGTCATGGCTTTCTGGGACACTTGAATAGAACGGAGCATTCGTTAATGTTACCTGTGATTTTCCTAATATGTCAAGTCAAAATGTCTTCTGTGAGACATGGGGTTATGTACCAACAGGAAATTATGCAATATTTACAGAGACAGATGTCAATCAAACTGTGACGTTGGAAGGTCAAACTTAAGGAGAAATCAAATTGATCTATACTTTTTTTGTCTTTGTAAGAGCATATTCTTTCTGTCTAAACACTATGGACAATTTATTTACATTTTTTTGTAGCCATTAGCGGCTCCTCTATTCCCTTTGTGCATTGCATTGTGGTACAATAGTGTTATGTCAACATCACACACAAACACAGAACCTTTTTAGTATGCATTCTGGCAAGTCTACTTAATTGTGTCACCTTTCCAGTGTGAACACACTCTACTCAAAAGCCTGCCTAAAACTAGTCTGTATGGAATTTGGATGCAGTTTTAATTCATTCCAGCAATCACTTGAAATCCAAGCACAGTTTTCTTCATGCTTTGTTCATTTTAACAACGTGGGGGACTGTATTTGGTTACTGTACAAACTTCAGTGTTTTTTAAAAAAATGTATTCAGGTTGACGAGAGAATGACGTAAACATGACTTTAAGACGCAAGTATTTATAGCACTGGATAAAAGCCTAAGTCTGCACTGCATGGCATTGTGAACATTTGTGTCATATTCCTACAGACGTCTGCATGCTCCTCCACAGGATGCCTGCTCCCGCTACAGTAAAGTGCTTCCTGAGTTGACGCTATACCTCCAAGGACAATCAGTTAGATTACACAATGAGACAATTTAGACCAAATTGTAATGGCTTTGCCTGTTTGTGAAACGTCCTCCTGATTGTCCCAGGAGTGATGAGACTCAACAGACTTTTGTTAAGTCAATTTCCTGCCAGACCATGGGTTACTGATTTTATGACTTTGATAAAACAAGAGGAAGAGGATAACCTGCGGTGTAACCTCTAGCTAGCATGACTAGCATTTAGTTGTGACGCTCACTGAGCAGGCCGGCTCCATGCTGCAGCTTTGTGCCGCCGTCTCGGTAAAAAGCTTCGCTTAGTTGCTGGTCTCCAGACACCTACAGCCCTAATACTACTGCACCTCTATGGGCTTGACTACAGCTTCATTGTCTACTGGCTTATGACATTTGGAGTGCTCAGCAGAGTGAACGGACAGTAACACAGAGAGAAAGAGTGTGTGCATGTATGAGAGTGAAGGAAATGAACCACTCAGGAACCACTCAGCCAGCCCATAGTCCGAGAGCCACCAGAAGTGGGTGGTATGAGAGGAAAATTGTGTTGAAGAATAAAGGACAAAGTACCCAGAGAACGCATGTGTGTGTGTGTGTGTGTGTGTGTGTGTGTGTGTGTGTGTGTGTGTGTGTGTGTGTGGTGTGCGTGCGTGTATACTAGTAGAACACAAGTACGCCACCTTGTGGACTGGTTGGGCTCTCCTCAAACGGTCCAAGACCTGTGAGAAAGAAAATCACAAATCATTTTTTTCAATGCATCACTGTGATTGAAAAGTGATTACATACACAGTGTCTTGCCACCATGTCTATAATGTATGTTGTTTGTAGACTAATTTAAATCCAGGGCTCGTTAGGGGGCTCCCAGTTCCAGAGGTCTTCCAAAAGACACAAATAACTCTAGTCAGCAAACACTGACTAAAGAAATCCTTTCTTGAATGGTGCTCCTGACATGTTCAAGGGTCACACCTCTGTAAATCTCTAAGATTAACTCCTTTTAGGATTTAATGAAATTCACATTAAGAGTAAAAGTAAAAAGAAAAAGAAAAGCAAGATAGAAAAAGCGCTATTCCCACAGCAGCAGGATCATACTGTACCACTCGAGTCCTTGAGGATAATGAATAAAATTAACTTTCGTTTTAATCTCCTTCCTTATCTTAAATTATAGTATGAAAAGCATGCAGATAAGCTTTAATCTATATGCCAGCAATTGGAGTTTTCCTGTCTATTATTACTATCTATTTTCACAGCAGAATAAGCCTTAACCAGTTGTTTAGTAAAAACTTATATTTGAAAAAGTATAATACAGTATTTCACAACACAATATGCTTCAAGATAATCAAAAACTAGCCAAAATGTTATATGTAGCCTATGCATAGAAATAGGCCACGTTTAGCTACCTACCTAGTGTGTGAAATGGCATTTACTCAATGTAAAAAAAAATATAAAATGCCAAATATATTTTGTTTTTAAAGTGACCTTAACAATCGTAATTACCATTAATGTTGTGATGTTAGGGTTAGGGTTCAATTTGGGTCAGTCATGCTAATATGCTAGCCCAACAAATTGGATGAAACTTGTATTTTACACTTATGTTTTCCATGTTGAATTGTTTAATTCATCATATTTATTTACAGGTTTAGGTGGTAAACTACTTTGTATAATTTGTTATACAATATATTAACGTTACCTCTGTTGTAGGAAGCTAGGAAGGGTCAGCTGCGTAACTTTGGCACGTTTATTACGGTTTGGCGCAGTGCCTAAACGCCTCTTAACGAATCAAATGTAAAGCACAACTTCGCGAAATTAGCATAAACTGGATGAAGAGATTTCTCCTAGCACACTAAAACAAGACCTGTGTTCGGTACGGTACCGTTTGCTAATATTATTTTTCACTAGGATGGCGGAGTCATGACCTCAGAGCACGAGGATCACAGGTCGGCAGAAACCACGCTGCTGCCTTCACATGTAGTTGGACATACAAACGTTGAGCCCTCTGAAAGCCATCCAACGAATTGACAAATAATTCGCCGAATGCTAAACATAGACAGTATATAAACATGCTAAACTGTCAGGAACATTTATGAGTTTACGTTCACATTTCTGTTTACCATAATGCATTCTAAATTATTCAAACGCTGCACAGACGCATACTTGGTAAAAGGGTATGCTGTTCTTAGTTGTAATTTTTTACATCTAATTGTAGATTTACTTATTTACTTAATGTCACTGAACGCATCGCAATAAATGCTGACTGCTAAGGGCTCTGCTACGGACCATAGATTATAATATTTACAGTCTATGCTACGGACTGTCGCGAGCAGAATCACAAACCACCATGCGAAGGATGGCTGAGGAGATACAACCTACTAAGGAACAATGGTAAGTTTTCCTGCTTAAAAACGCTTTTATTTGAAATTGCCTTCATACCGTGGTTGGTTTTGTAAGTTTGCCTGTTGTTTTTTCTCTTTGAATGCCGCCTGTTTTGTGATGACAGTAAGTTACCCAACTACGCCCTCCGGAGTAACGTTAACTTTCTTTACAAACGTACACTATCCAAACCTCCTGTTAAAAGGGTGTAATATTATGTTTCTGTCAAATATCCAAATAACTTTGAATCAATTGAAAACTATCGGTATCTTCTCAGGTAACGTGCGTTTTCCATAGGCAGTTAAAAATACCAACTGTTATTTAATTCGTTGATGAAATCTCCACCTGTCTCTCTGTTCCAAAAAATGAATTTTGTAAGTTCTTAAGAATTACTTCATTGATTGCATTCCTTCAACACTGATAGCAGAATTGTAATCTGGTCAAAGTTCAATTCATAGTTTGCCTTTGCCTGTGTTTGCATGTACTTTACATGTTCTGTCTGCCTGCCTGTGCATGTCTGCTGTCTGAATCACAGCTCCTGGATATCAAGTTGGCTTCCCTCTTGGTGTCCCACGTCTCCCTCTCAGCTGAAAGATGCAGAGGAAAAAATGCTCAAGAGTAAGTGGGCCTTAAAAGAGCCGCTGGACCACTGACACAAAGTTGGGTGGTTTTCCAGTTAAAAGTTTTGGTGTTTCATTGTCTAAATGCTGAGAGGATTTGGTGTCTGCAATTTCTTTTAATATGATTTGTCTTATAAAAAAGGGTCAAAAATACCAGAACTGGTTGTTGAACGAACCCCTATCAGTCGAATGAATCTGAAGCAGTAAGGACCCCTCTGTCCCAAACTGCAGGTGTGAAGCTGCCTTTCTCCAGGCAGCACGTCCGGATATCCAACAGCAACTATCTGTGGACCTTAGCTTTTTTCGCTCAGCCACCGCCTTGCTCTCCTTCCCGGCCCCTTGTCCAGCCCAGGCCCCCTCTGGTTCTGCTGCATGGCTTTGGAGGTGGGGTTGCTCTTTGGGCCCAAAACCTGGACTCTCTCTCCAGCAGTGGACCGGTCTACACTCTAGACCTGCTGGGCTTCGGCAGGAGCAGCCACCCCCAGTTCAGCACAGACCCCGAGGGGGCTGAGGAGCAGTTTGTGTCAGCCCTGGAGGAGTGGAGGGAGAAGGTGGGACTGGAGGAAATGGTGCTGCTGGGACACAACCTCGGAGGATACCTGTCTGCTGCCTACACACTCAAATACCCACACAGGTGCTTTGGTGTGTTTTTATTTAGTGTTTTAGTGAAGAAATAGCCACACAGTATCTTCAGAACTACTTTTTATATTGGCTTTTGGAATGCATTTGATAAAATTCATGCCGAGTGTGAACTTAGTCCTCAAAGGTCTGTGATTATGAACGATTATGTTCACTTGTCTTTTTACATACTTTGTTGCAAATGTGGAGATTTGTAATTAAAATCTAACTGTGTGTGTGTGCGCGCAGGGTAAAACATCTGCTGCTAGTGGAGCCATGGGGGTTCCCAGCACGTCCAGAGAACCCCAACCACAACTCCATCCCAGTGTGGATCAGAGCCATGGGGGCTGTTATGAGCCCCTTCAACCCTCTGGCTGGACTCAGACTGGCTGGGCCTCTAGGTCAGCACACACACACACGCACACACACACACACACATTAAGACACACACTTGTACATTAACACACATGTATTTTTACTTCTATTTCATATTCAGTATACTGAATTTGAGGCTTGGCTTGCTAAACATGCCTATACCACCCCAAAACGTGGTTTTCCACATAAAAAAAAAAGCATTCCTGTAAACCCTTTTGCTTCCTTACACAAAAAGGATGTTACTACTTGTTTGCCTGGCTCTGCATTGTCATCGCTTTGATTGTTTTCACTTGACTGAAAAAGATGAAATTGTTGAATCATCATCAGCCATTCTCTATTTCTGTCATCGGCTTTTGAAAGAATTTCTGAAAACTCCCAACTCACAGAACATGAAATGCAATGCAGAGGTTAGTAGAGGCTGCCAGTTTTCTTGCCAGTGGTCTGGTTTGTTTGAAGTGATCATACTGATATCTCTCAGGTCCAATGCTGGTCCAGACAGTCCGGTCAGATTTCAAGCAGAAATACTCTTCCGTGTTTGACGACAACACAGTATCTGACTACATCTACCATCTAAATGCCCAGACACCAAGGTGAGAAACCTTTTTTAAGCCGATATACTGTACGCTGCTACTTTTTTAATTTCTCTCCAACATCATTTTTTTCTCTGTTTCAGTGGAGAAACGGCCTTTAAGAACATGACCATTCCCTATGGTTGGGCTAAGAGGCCCATGCTGGAGAGGATCGACCAAGTCCAGGCTGACATTCCCATTTCCTTCATCTATGGATCACGCTCCAGCATTGACAGTGACTCTGGATACGCGTTAAAGAAAACCAGACCAGATGTGCAAATCATGGTAGGTTCTTTTTAAGTAGTTTTTTGGCAACTTCTCTTCAAAATGTGGTTTTAAAAAGAAAACCATTCATGTCAGAGTTTACCTGCCTTTGTGAACCATGACAGCTTCATCTCTAAACAGCTGACTCGTTCTGTTCAACTGCGTGTTTGTGTTTGTAAAGGTCATCAGAGGAGCAGGCCATTACGTTTTCGCCGACCAGCCCGATGACTTCAACCAGACAGTCCTTCATATCCTCGCTGGGACGGAGAAGAAAAGCCGAGGTGAGGGAACGAAGCGGTGAGAGCTCCCTCGTTCAGACGACGCACAGGAGGGCACATGGTTTAACGAAGCCAAACTTGTTACACAGCCTCAGCTCTTTAACTGCAAGCCTCTTTTATCATGCACTTTACTCTTAAGAGAGAACCATAACCGACTGAGGACACTTCACTCACTATTATCAACCTCATGTAAAGTTTTTTTTTTTTTTGTAAATAAATGTGACAAATGTGCAGTCTTTGTTGCTCACTTAGTTTTTTTTGTGTCCTGAAGGGGTTTAGAGCAGTCAGTGCTAAATAATCTGAGAAACTATTGGGCAACTCCTCTGTTTATATAAAAAAAATAGAGAGAGAGAGAGAGAGAGAGAATAAAAGAAGGGAAATCATCCCTCAAGGGAATATCTTGTTTGGGTTGAGGTCTAGGCAAAGTACACAGGATGTTCTTTTTTTGACCCCTCACCCATTTTGTGAGATATGTGAGGGAGAAGTGTATAGGGCAAAGGGCTGGTGTGTTTTCCACGGAACTTCTTCACTTCTCTGGAGACAGTGTGACTGAGAGCGGCCAGCAGGTGGCAGCACCGTAGCAGCATAGGCACCTATGCATGTCTCCCCTCTCCTTTGCAGAAGGGTAACAGTGAATCCAAATACAAAGTGCCCTCACATGCATATTGAGTTGAGTGACCTACTCAGGAGACCTGGACAGTGATGCTTTAAGAGCAGCCTGACACTCTGCTCTGCTAAGTCACAACTGCAGTGACAGAATAGGGTCAGAGATGGGTGTTGAACTAAAAATAAGCCTTCTGTTTCAAGGGGGTCGACTTGAGTTAAACAACTTGGTTATTTACTAGGAAACCTACAATTTTGTGAATATGCAAGTCTGAAAAAAATACCTGGAGCAAGAAAGCCATAGTTTGAAAGTGCTCATATTTTGCTTTTTGGCTTTTTCCCCTTTCCTTTATTGTGTTTTATATATATATATATATATATATATATATATATATATATATATATATATATATATATATATATATATATATATATATATATATATATTTTTTATTTATTTTTTATTTTTTATTTTTTTTTGTGTGCACGTTATAGGTTTACAAAGTGAAAAAGCCCAAAGTCCACACCAAAGGGACTTACCATCTCCAACAGAAAACACTGTTCACAAACTCCTCCAAACAGCTCTGTTGTAGTCCAGCCTTTACTTCAGAGACGAATATATAATGCTCGCCTAGCTGCTAGCGTGGCACGCCCTCATACTCTGCTTCTGACTGGCTAGTAGTACTTCCTGCGCATGTGCGACTCCCAACAAAGATGGGACAGAAGTGAGATGCCTCACTCTGTAGCTAAAACAGAGAGCTCAACACACAGGGTGAAAAGAGGAGCTGTAGCAATGTGTAATACAACAAAAACGTGGTGTTTTCTGAAAATTAAACCACACAAACCTATTCTGGTACAACCTCTAAATACAATTATGAACCTGAAAATGAGCATAATATGAGCACTTTAAATGGACATTTGTCTTTGACATTTTGTGGGATTGTTAGTTGCATTTTTATACTCCATACACTAAACTCATATTTACATTTGACCATTTCTATGCTGTAATGCAGTCATTCTCCTGGTAGAATATGGTACTACAAGTGAAAACAGAAGTCATAATATTAAAATACATACAAGGTCTGTCATGTGGCTTTATTGCAATGGACAACATAGTTTCTCCCTTGCTTCAGTTGTGCCTACATTTTAAAAGCGTACCTATTTAGAATTTCACTCCTAATAACGTTGTCAGACGGAAGGAAATGCACTCAACACATTTGTTAGACATCAAGAATGCATACAATGCCTTTTGGCGATAAACGCAAAATGCAAACGTAACTTGAGTTTGTTTACAAGAACCCTCAACAAGGCGCTTTTAAGACAGTGCCTTTATATACTAATGAATGTCTCCAACATCTTGATGCAGAAGGTGAAAGATGGCAATTAAGGCTGTAGTTTAGTAGAGTAATGGAGGAGAGACTTGATAACCTGGAGATATGTTAGTTTATTCTCTCTTACTTCTGTCTTACTCTGTCATCAACTTGGCCCACCCGAACTGTCTCCTGGCAACAGGGTAGCCACGGAGACAGAGTCTTTTGGATCTCCACCTGCAGGAAGTGATGCGGTGGTTGGATGGGGTAATTATGGGTTGCTTGTTTTCTTGAAGACGCTGGCTGGCTGCTTGTCAAGGCAGGAACATTCAGCGGGAGCTGCATGTGCGCAGCCTCTCGGGGATGGAGATGTGCACGCGCGATGTGCCCAGGCCTCTGTCCATATTACTCACTTAATAAGCCTGCAGGCTTATTTGTTATCTCTCTCTCTCTCTCGCTCTCTCTCTCTCTCTCTGTCTGTCAGCCACTCCGTTTCATTTGGAAAAGTGAGAAAAGTGACAGGAGCTTTCATACTGGGGTTGGATTTAATTGAAAGCTTGAAGGCCTGAAATAACTGCACATAAAAGGTGTTCGCACACAGAAACACACACTGTTGCTGGCAGCCTATCAGCTCTCACTTCATCTTTAATCAGTACCACCACATGCAGGTTTGTGCAGCCAAAGCATCAGGAGCTCCGTTTTAACAGCTAACAGTGATATCGCTCTCTGATCTGCAAGACCAAACTGAAACTCACTCATTATTCTGACTCTTTTCGGGTCCTAACCCATAGTTTTAGTCCTTTACTTGAACACAAATTATGATATAAATGAGCACGGAGTCTTTCTAAAGGCTACCCTGGACCAGCACCACTCTTTTTGTTGTGCCTCATATGAAAGGTAGCCATCACCTCAGTGCAGAAGCCCCATACCATTTCTGTGCTTTTTTTCAGGTGACAATCCACTAGTGTAATGAGATGCATGCATCACGCTCTTGTCTCAACCAAACAATTATAGTCCGCGTATGAGTGACTGATGATATTTACAGTCCAGAGATTTATTTATACCCCAGAGTTGGCAGCCAGACTGACATTTGCACAAAAAATCAGCAGCACGACTGTGTTGTAAGGAATATCTATCTATCCAGTTATTTTGCCAGAACTCCCAAAATGCTTAGCCTTTATGCTACGAGAGCACTTCACAGCACCTCACAGCTCTCACATTACACCAAAGGTGTCACAGGAGTCTAATGATCACAGGATTTTGAATTCTGACTCAGTGCCTCAGGAAAAAAAGAAAAGTAACAGAACCAGAGCTGGAGTTTGCCAGCTGGTTGGCTATTCTCTACAGACACAGCCCAGGAATAAGCATGTCGATGTGATGACTTCTCTTCTCCTCGCAGAAGGAGTGAAATGGATCCAACGAGGCATTGAGACTTTTACATTGAGACTTATCAGTGACAACAACACTGGGGCTGATGCTGACGTGCTGCTGATTCATAAAATCCTGTGAAGCGGGTCATTTCTTTCCCTTCACTTCAACCATTGATTCTTAAAGGTCCCATGGCATGAACATTTCACTTTATGAGGTTTTTTAACATTAATATGAGTTCCCCCAGCCTGCCCATGGTCCCCCCCAGTGGCTAGAAATGGTGACAGGTGTAAACCGAGCCCTGGGTATCCTGCTCTGACTTTGAGAAAATGAAAGCTCAGATGGGCCGACCTGGAATCTTCTCCTTATGAGGTCATAAGGGGAAAGGTTACCTCCCCTTTCTCTGCTTTGCCCGCCCAGAGAATTTGGCCCGCCCAGGAGAGAGAGAGACATCATGGCTTTCAAACGAGCAAAGTGGCAGTTGGTCAAGGCCACACCCCCACCCTCCACCTTGCCCCTCCCTCTCTCCTCCTCAATAGCTACAGACACAGAAATGGCACATACTAAGGAAAGCTCATTGTAGGACTGGCTCTAGTGGCTGTAATTCTGCACCAAGGCTGAATTTCGGGAAAGAGACTTCAGAAACAGTATTAGGGGACCACTAAGGTCTATATAAAAGAGACTTCAGAAACAGTATTAGGGGACCACTAAGGCCTATATAAAAGCATCCAAAGATCACCATGTCATGGGACCTTTAAGATCTAAGTCTGGTCTTGGAGCGATAGCCTGTCACCAAGCACATTTCCATGCTTCTTCCAACTGTTTGATTACATTGATTTAAAAATACAGCTGGGCCTTCTTCATTTCCTTATCTATACACATTATTCCATTATCATTAGTATTCTGTATTGAGATGGCTAATTTATATATACTGAGGCTGTAAACACGGTAAACAGAACTTTAAAAAGAGTACTCCAGTGATCTCCAGTGGCATCTGGAAGTAGAAGGGCTTATATGAGACAGATTAAAAAAAGTGTAAAATCAATTAAGTTCTTCTTTAAAACCAAACAGTGACTGTTTATTGTCAACCTCCAGGCTTTTTACCTAATTTGAAAAAAAAGGCCACTGGCTATAATTGTTAATTACTTCAGAAACAAAGAGCTTTCATGCCAGATTTTCTGCCTCACGGTTTAGGAGTCTCGATGGGCTCTTATAAAAAACACGCTTCGGTAACATCCAAAAGGCTATTCTCATATCTAAGATCATTAAAAGCAGATGTCCTTTACAACCCAAAGGACTTGGCTTGTGAGGAAGTCCCCACTGATGTCCTTGAAATAAGTAATACCTCTCTATTGTCAATTCAAATTTTTTTTTCTTCACATGCTTTTCCTAGTGTTTTCCCTGCTGCTCTCTGCTCCTTCTATTCCAGGTCATATCATTTGAATTTTGAGTTTTTAAATTACCATGGCTTCTGTTGTCTTCCATGTAATGTCTGTAATAATTGTTTCTTTTTATACCCTCCTTCTCCTGTTTGCCTTTTCCCAGGCTGTCACGGCTAATGAAAATTTCCCTTTAATTGACTCGCTCCCTTCTCTCTCTCTCTCTCTCTCTCTCTCTCTCTCTCTCTCTCTCTCTCTCTCTCTCTCTCTCTCTCTCTCTCTCTCTCTCTGTCTCCCTCTGGCAGTTCTTCATTTCACATTGTGTGAGATGGGCAAACACAGTTTCAGTAACACTCTGAACAAGCCTACAGTAAAATCAAATGTACACACACATCAAGAGAGCATCACACACACTTTTCAATGTCAGGTAAGAAAGAATTCCATCAGAAGGCCAAACAGTGTCTGTGTACTGAGACCAACTGTGTGTGCTGGGGGGGGCGCTTTGTTCAGCCTTGAGATTAAATGTTCCGCTGACAGACACACCCTACCAGATAGAGACCATACAACGTAAAAACAGGGACATACATATTTCACATAATTCTCAGGATCCAACTGCAATAATGGTGCAATGATATAATGATATTATTGCTGTCAGAAAGCACAAGCAAGTAAAAGAAGAAGAGCTACTCTAAGAAAAGAGGGCTTTTCAAATGATTAGTGTAGCTATAGGTGCAATTTGGAGGTACTTATGCTTCCACTACTACATTTCAGAGGATTATATTGCAGTTTTAATACAAATTTAAGGAAAATAAAATACTGTTTTGCATCTGTTCAAATGTCAGTTAAGGATTAACTTGAACAAACCTCTACTGTTAATGCACACTGACATGCCAGAACCAGATAATCTGTCTGCTGCTGTGAGCGTAGTGTCTGTAGATGGTGTTTCCCTGGCTGTCTGCCAGATTAATGCCCTTAATACCACACAGCATCCAATGTAGAAACCACAGAAACGTATCTGGACTCACATAGCTGCCTACACCTTTCCATATGAAACATGTTCAACATATTTGGAGTTTGGTATATATTGTAAAACTAATGAAACTATTAAACAAACTAACAGAGATGTACAGAGAGAGGTAGAGAGAGAGAGAGAGAAGATCAGGTGGCAGCGATTTTTCTGTGGGTATACAATTGGATTCCAGCATGTGCCTCGGCTCACACACATGACATCCTCTTTCTGACATGCTATCCTCAGTGGTCCATTCACTTTTTGAATCGCACATGGCAACCTTGTCACCTGCATTGTGTGTGTGTGTGTGTGTGTGTGTGTGTGTGTGTGTGTGTGTGTGTGTGTGTGTGTGTGTGTGCCTGTGAGTCTGTGGGTCACTCGCTTAGGTACAATATAGGCTCATCTGGTCTGATCTGATTTCCTCCCAGCTGGCTGATGTAAAACAGTAGCCCAGATGTTGCCGAGATTACAACTCCCTGCTGTGTTCGGAGGGAAGCTTCCAGACTGTTCAGGAAAATAATCACAATGGGAGAATTAGTCCTGCACACAGGCCCATTCCGCTCCTCCGTAGCGATAATCCCCCTTTTTTTTTCTGTTTACACATATCACAGATGACTGACAAAAACTGGTTTCGGCAGGAGGATGGTATATCACTTTACTGATAACAGAACATAGGCACTAAAGTGACCTCTGCCTTCATCTCTGGCACTTTATACCCTATAATATGTACTGTATGTCATGCCGGTAGCTAGCAATTATGTGTTAGACTAAATTGAAGGGTCAAATTATGCTCAATTTAGACAGTTTTGGGGGCAATATTCACAAAAAATAAGCAAAACATATTGTACATACGAAAAATGTTTTAAACTACAAGGCATTACCTTCCCCGTGTGTGTAGATGAAGTAAAGGTGCTGCACAGCAAACAATCTAAGGAGATGAATAAAAAAATTTCACTGTAAGATTTTGTATTTTATTTTAAAGACAAGAGGTGAGTTAAAAAAAATAAAAATAAATAAATAATGGTCAGAATTGAAGCAGCAGAGGAACAGACATCCTGACTTTTAACCCCTGGTACAGATCAAGTTTGGGAAAATTATGGATCCTACATTTCCCACAAGTCAATAGTGCCTCTTCTTACACCCTACAGCAGAGCCCCATCCATCGGAGACATGCACCAGCCGCCAATTAAACTGTAATAGTTTCAGAGTATTCAAAACAATCAAACTGATCAAATATATATTTATATATTTCAATATTTTCTCCCAAAATGTTGTTTGTAAGCTGTCTCCACACTGCCAGGTATGTACATAACTATAGTAGTAAATACAAAATCTTTTATCTTCTTTCGTGACACAGTCACATTTTAAGATTCAGGATCAGTCCTACTAAACCCTTTTATATGTAATCTTTTAATTTCTTATATACTCCAAATTCCTATACATATTAACTCAGACATGACCTCAGTGTGCTCAATAGTTCCTATACGGCAATGTATTAAATGTTCATTTACTCTCCAAAAAGACAGATATTTCTAAAAAATAAATCACTTCGATTGGCTCATATTTATTAACTCTGGCAATATGGCTTCACAACACAACAGATTTCATTTTAGTGTTCATTAAATACCTCACACTACTGTCCCGAAACCTATGAAAGGTGGATTGGTAAAAGAAAATGAAGGTGCGCTTTCACAACTTTCAATTAAAAAACAAAAGTCAAGAAACAGATTCCTTTCACATCATTTTATTTTAATAGATCTCTATCATATACATACAGTACAATATGCTCAAGACAGATTTATGGCACATCCATTTTTGTTGTACATTTTGCAGTCGCTGGTATTGCTGTGAGGCTACAGTAAAGTGACCATTTGAATGTTACTCAGGTAGATACAGCAGGTGGATTGACCTTAGTGAGTAAGAATAAGGTTGCTACAGCAAAACACATGCACTGTCAAGTTATATATTCCACTAGGGGTGGGTCACACATCCAGTTACACAGACCGATACTTGAAGGGGCAGTGTTATGTTCAATTGAAACCCCTTTGTTGTTTTTGTCCTGGAATACGCTACAACAGTGGCTACCGTGATCCTGGACAGCTACTGGATGTACATGGTTTCGGTTACACCTAGAAGTCAGCCTCTTTGAATTTAAAGAGCTGCCTTTACTTGTACAATAATTTAGTTTCATTTCAATGTTCTTTATCCTGCCATCAAACACATTTCTAGCTCTGGGTTCAACCAAAAACCTTGAATATCCAGTAGGAGTGACGAATAATGGGTGTATAAGGATCTAGTATTCAGGGTTCTACTGCAATACAACTTTACTGTCAATACTACAGGTACAGAGTACTGTTAGGAGGTTATTCACATATGTACAAACTCTGCCATGTAACCGCGCAGAGACTTGACAAGTGAGTGTGCCTTTTCTTTCAGAGTCTGTGGAGACATGTTCGAGATAGAAAAATAAAACAGTGATAGACTATAAAATACTGTGTGCCACCATCATACTTATGTGCTGCTGTCCATTTTCACCCCGTTCTTTGTACTTACTGGAATGAAAACGCAGGCATTAACTCTTTCAGTCAGAATTAAAAAAACAAAAACAGTACAAATTTAAATCTTTAAAAATAATGGTATTAAAAAAAAACAGCATCAAGTACAACAAAAGACGATATGTAACATGATACTAAAACTCATTAGCTTTCCCTTTTAAATCGGCTTATGGGAGTGATATAGGTTTGCCTGTGGATGTGCACAAAATGTGTACATACAGTGTATATGAGTGTGTGAGAGCTAGGATGTGAGCACCTCCTGTGTCCATTTCCATACTCAATGTCTGTTATTTAAAACACACCAGCGGGTTAAAATGTTCCCTAAGTGTCCCGTTTAATCGGCTGAAAGTGCTTCACATACTTGGCATGGCACCCAGTCTCCTCCATGGAGACTTTTTGCGTCTGTAAATGTGCAAAGTAGGCATTTGGACGTTCTCCCAGTTATCCACCGTTAAGTGCTGAATAATAGGAAACGGCATAAAATGCTAAGCAAAACGTGAACTCATGGGCCAGTGGTGACATGACTTAAAAACAAAAGCAAGATGATAAGGGATGTATAGATGAGCACGGAGGAGTGTGGAGGGGCTCTAGATGACCTGGCAGCAACTGTGTGGGGTGGGAGTACAGAGCAGACCCTCCTTGGGGCTCCGGTGGATGTTGACGGACAGAGTCTTGTCGCTCAGAGGCATCTGCAGAACGCGGTTCTTCATGTTCCTGTGGTTCTCCCTGGCCAGGTCCAGCTCTCCCAGCCTCAGCGTGGCCGTGCAGGGGCCCTCCAGCAGCGGGTCTGCCAGCGCGTCTCCCAGCGAGGGGTGGTGGTGGTACAGGTTCCCCCTGGGTGAGGGGCCACCCAGTAGCGAGACCTTATCCAGGCTACCGGTGGAGCCGCCCATGCACATCCTCCACATGGGATGGTCCTGGGTGTCCCCCGCAACAACGGCACCGCTGCTGCCGCCACCTCCCCCTCCTCCTCCCCCCCCCGTCAGGTTGTGGAACTGAGAGCTCAGGCACAGGCTCATCAGCTTTAAGCTTTCCACCAGGCCGCTGGCAGCTTTGGCTGTGCCCTTGCCTTGGCACGAACCCGATCCAGGACTGGCACAGCTGGAGGGACTGCCCTGCCCTGACCCCCTTTTCTCTCCATGCTCTTTCCTCCCTTCTCTCTCATCCCCTTGTCCACCTACAGTTGCCGTATCTGGTTTATGGGGACTTTCTGTCTCATCGTCACTAGTCTCTGAGCTGGGGGTGAAAGCGGCAACCGGTGCTGTTAGACCAACAGTGCTAGGCGAGGGTACGAGTGTTGGCGGCGATGGTATTCTAGAGTTCAGATTGAGGCTGAGGCTGGGTTTGGGTGGGCCGAATCCATGCAGCTCCCTCCTCTCCTCCTCTTCCTCATCCTCTTTATCCTCCTCGTGAATCTGATTAAGAACTGGAGCGCTCATACGGGACGTCAGCCGATTACCCGAAGAAGACGTAGATGATGAGGAAGAGGCTTTGCAACGAAGCACCACCTGAGCAGGTAGTGCAGAAGCGGATAAACCTGCGTCTTCCTCCCCCTCTTCTTCCTCATCCTCCTCCACGCTGAAAAGACTGGGACTACGAGTTTTGCAAGGGCCCACTGAGGTCAGAGAGCCCAGCCTGAGGGGGTTGGAGTGGGGCTTCCTGAGCCCCCTCTCCTGGTTCTGTCGTGCAGACTGCTGCTGGCTGGATGCTGGGCTGTGGTGCTCCTGCCGCTGGCTGAGGTCCAGCAGAGCTGTTTTGGGCCTGGGGCCTTTATGGAGGCTCTCAGCACTGCGGGCAGGTGACTGTGGCCCCCCGGGGTGGGAGATAGTCGGACCCCCCAAGCCATCACTGACATCCTGGTTAACATCCACTCTGGTGGGCCAGGACTGCCTGTGAAGGGTTAAACACACAGAGAAAACAAGGTTTAGTAGGTTGAACAGAATGAGCA
The DNA here is from genome assembly GCF_010015445.1 of Perca fluviatilis. Lineage (NCBI taxonomy): Eukaryota > Metazoa > Chordata > Actinopteri > Perciformes > Percidae > Perca > Perca fluviatilis. The sequence continues at coordinate 11,202,455 of NC_053124.1, read as the reverse complement.
ATACTGGTATGTATGTATTTACATGATTTGCTGCAAAAGAAAACATACAACATTTTGGGAAATATGCTTATTTGCTTTCTTTGCAAGAGTTATATTGAAACCACTCTTGTGTCATCAAGTAAAGGAGCAGGAGTGAGGCCTCCTAGCTTAACATACAGACAGGGGAAACCTGCTTCTGTACAAAATTAAAAACACCAATGAACACATTGTACTGGCAAAAAATATTTACAGCACAAATTGTCAATTGTACATTTCTAATTCAAATATACTATATACATAATATATTAATATACTATACACTAGGGTTGGGCGGTAATACGGTATACCGTGGGGTCTTAAAAATAGCAACAGTATCAGTTTCAATACCGTCATAAAAAAAATGCAATGCACTTATATAGGAAACAAGGATTAAATATTAAATATAATTTATGTAATTATGTGTGGTTGTCATCACGTGACAGTGTGGAGGAGAAAGTAGTTTTTTGTAAGTTGTTGTTATGTTATTATTGTTTCAGTATTAGTGTTGGGTATTCAGTTACTGAACGGTGCTCAAGCCAACAGTTTGGTGATGCCGTCTGAGCCTTACGTCATAATTTTTAATTAGTCACAGTAATACCGTATATAGCGCGGTAAAATAGGGAGGAGGTTTGACGGTATCAAAATTTGGATACCGCCCAACCCTACTATACACATATCAAACTTCAGAATAATGAATGGCCATATTGCACTGTTCCATAAAACATGTTCCATTTTACAATACGTACTGTACATGCTTCAGTTGTCTGAAAGCCGGAACCAATGAATTTGCATGATGCAAACACACTTAACCAGATGAGATAGGCAAAATAATAGCAACCGATTGGCTAATTACAGATTAGAGATGGGCAGTCTTGCTCGGTGTATGAGACATGAACCAAAAGAAAGGTAGCATGGTCAGTGTTGTAGACTACAGAGCAGAAAGTTAATATCCTATTATCATATTTTTAAATGTTGCCATTTAATTGCGAAATGCCAACCAGATATCTAGCTGCTAATGCTAAAGAGCCAACCCAACAAACCTGTTTCATAAATATTTTTGAATCTCTTACATTTTCTTTAAATTCCACTTTCTCAATAAGGAAAATATGAGCGGTTTACTTCAAGATATTTTTTGGCAGCACATCCCTGATAATGTTGCTGATATGCAAACTCTCTTCTATTATCAGTCCGTCTGTCATTCTCTGCTGAAAAAAAACAGGCTCCTTCTCTCCATCTGCTGTCAAACTTGTCTTTTAGAAACTGACAGGACACAGCACTGCAGAGGCAGCACTCTGTCCATCTCGAGGAGTGTGTGTGTGTGTGTGTGTGTGTGTGTGTGTGTGTGTGTGTGTGTGTGTGTGTGTGTACCTGAACTGGGCCTTGCTGGGGCTGGGTGATCGCGTCTGGCAGTGCTGCTCCTTCTCTTGCCTCTCCCTTAGCATCCTCTCAGCCAGCAGGTAGTATGTAGCTGTGATGTGGTTGTACTGATTTGACTCCAGAGCCCTGAGAAGATGGACGGACAAATCACTTTGAATTACAAAACACACACACAGACACACACGAGTACACGAGCGCACACATAAGATTTACACAGAGTGAAATATAAGACCCCATGTTTTTAATGGCAGTCTGACATGTTTTTATCTTTAAAAACTTTGCAATATCTATTTGAATTATATATAAAGTTCTGTATTGGTATCACACCCACATTTCAACAATGCAGATCAGCACCAAACCCAGCTGCATGTTCGTGTGTGTGTGTGTGTGTGTGTGTGTGTGTGTGTGTGTGTGAGAGATAGAGGGAAACATACTCAGTTATGGTGTCTCGGTCTGTGATGGCCCCCAGCACCATACGCTGGATGATGGAGCCGTGCTCCTCCTCCGACAGGCTGCGATGGGACACCAGAGGGGTGGACAGCTTGGTGGCTGGGGAGGGGTCGACACCTTGAAGCCATTCGTGGGCCCCGATCTCCTCTAGGGTCGCTCGTTTCTTGGGGTCCCTCTGCAGCATGCGGGCTATAAGGCTGGAAGGAGGGACAACAGAAACATCTGGTCACTACTCCAGCTGTGTTTGGATACACACCAATATTCCCGTAGTATTTGGGATAATTATGTCTATAGGCTGACATTAGTCCGTTTTAAATAAACACCAAGGTTAGCCAAACTTATCTGGAAGAGGAAATAAAGGTTAATGGTAAAATTATTACCCAAACTGTCCGCTGTAAACATCCATCACAGTTTACAGACCGACTTCTGTGGAAACTTTGACCCACTGTACTTGCCGTAGTAAGTTTAAGAATACAGCTTTCCTGTGAAATGTACAACATTTTGATATGCTCACTTATATTTAACCTCCAAAAGAAATGGAATTGATAAATTGGCCGAACTGTTGGCTTGTTTACAACCACATCTGATCATCTGAATGCTCATGTTTCTCGCCCCGCTGTTGAAGACCCAACACCCAAGTTTCAACAAACCAGAAATTATTACAATGGCCATGCTATACCTACATAGCATGTATATTATTGGATGTTAATATAAGTTAGCTGGTAGCTACATAGCTGATAAACGAAACAGTGATTGTGACGCATGAAGGAAGCAGCTGATGCCAGTCAAAAATCTATTAATGGCTATTCAGTGCCTTCTACCTCCAACAAAAGGGATACAATGCACTTTATTCAATAAGATGCCCTTGGTGTAATCGACCAATAACTCCGCTGGCATGGCAAATGGTTAAATACAAAGAAATTAGATATCGGTACAAAACATCACCTCTGCAGCTGATCTCCCACAGCACTGTTATCAGTGTTTGCCTTTAAAACCCAGATCAGTCAAACCCTACCTGGGATGAACCTTTACCATTTGTTTTTGCAGTCCAGCAAGGGGTAGTGTAACTAACTTCACTGGCTAAATCACGCTCACCAAACAGGACGATGTGCTGTTTCTTGAAGACCACATGCATGAGCAACTTGTTTAAGTATCAAACAAACAAACACATGAATCAGCACGTGTGCCAATTTTGAAATAATTAATAAACTAATAAAGCCATGTGCAAAAACAATGTGGTTACAAAGCTACAGCCATTCAAAATGTATTCAGCACCTATTTCGCCTTGCTCTGCTCTGACGCATCGTTAAACCCTCACAATGTTAAAAATAGAGGGCCGATTTTAAAGGGTGCATTAGATACACTTAACGCAGCGCTGCATCTCTGGTGGAGCGGACAGACTGCAGCGCCGAGTGAAAGCAGGACAACGAGGAGCAGCGGAAGCCAGGCCGCTCCTCTCTTTTCGTTCACACATCTATGAACATGAAATATGCAGCGCCTGCAGAGTACTCCGTCCCATCTGTGCGGGTATGTGCGCGTGCGTGTTACTCACTCTCGGCATGCATGGGAGATGTGTGGCGGCACTGTGTATTTGCAGTCCATGATCATAGTGAGCGTCTCGCTGTCGTTGGTCTCCTGGAAGGGGGGCTGACCGCAGACCAGCATGAAGAGGATCACCCCCAGACTCCAGATATCTGCAGAGACACAGAGAGAATGGCGTATTGTATGCTCATACCAATGACCCTTTGGTGCACATAATATGCAAACTAAGTGTGAATTTGTTTAAAGTGGATGGCCTCAGGAACTAAAACAGATTAAGGATGACAGACCAAAAAATGTCCTTTCTGCTTAGTGACCTAGATATAAAATGACAAGAGCTGCCCCGCCCCATCTCAAATAAAGCATGAATCATATTCGATCAGAGCCATTTCCATAAATATGTACTGGCTTAGGACACATCTGTCTAACCAAGGATGAGGCTCTGCACTACCGCCGGTGTCATGCTGACACACACATGCATGCACTCTCGCACAAACGTGCAGTCCTGGGAAAATGGGTTAACGTGTTCATCCCTCAAAGCTTCAGACAAATGCTAATTTCATGGAACAGTTCTCTTGGTCGGATTATCCGTTTATGTGTTGAAAGGAGCAACTTTTGGCTCTGGGCGTTTGCTGGCGCTCTGGTCAGCGGGATGGTCCACTGACACACATTCTGCAGTTGTACACTGACTACGAGCCAAAGAGACAGTGACAGAAAAGCATTCGGTGGGTTGACCCCTTTTTTCACAAAGACTTTAAAAAAAAAAAAAAAAAGGATTGCAAGATTTGGGGCTTTAAAGCTACATTGTGTAAGAATTTCTCCCATCTAGCGGTGAAATTGTATATGAAAACCAACTGAATATTACTTTCTAGCCCCTCCCATCACGAGTGAGTTTTAACTCCTGCGGTGGCCCAAACCCAAAATTAGCTCTTAGTATCTCCATTGTTTACACGCAGCTGTTCTAGCCACTCCAATATTAACTTTGGTCTTGTTGCTTTGCCTGTCACGTTGTCGTTTTAATTCTCTTTTTCACTTCCCTGGCGAGTAATCTGGCATTTGTCACGGTGCCACTGAGTGTAAAAGGCGGAGGTATGTCCCTCTTTGGCTAATGGATTTTAAAGATGGAGGCGCTACATGGTTGCAGTCATTGGAATGACTCGCTCATATGTATTCTGAATGATTCTGAATGGCAGATTCTGCGCTTACGAGAATACTTTGATTAGTTGGTGGAAGTAATTACACATGAATGAGCACATATTTGTGAAAGAACAAAGGTTTTTTTTGCTAAGAATCAACTCAAAAAATTACACAATGTAGGTTTAAGTGAAGTAATGCAGTCTATAAGTAAAAACAAAAAGTAGCAGTTAAAGCATTTCTTCTTCTTTGCGAGCAGCATGAGTATCAGCAAAAGTCAGTTGATTTACAATATCTTTCTTCATTTTTAAAGCTGCATTTATTGATCTTTTTTTGGCCACTTTGGGGCAGTGTTAAAGGAATACGCCACCATTTGTTGAAATAGGGCTTATCACGGTCTACTCTGGCTGTAGATAGGTGGGCCAACGCATTTTTGGTCTCAGTGAAAGTAATTAGGTTGTTTTTTTTTGTCTTTTGTTGGCTCACTTTTACTCACAACATGCTAACCGGAAACATAGGATTCCATTCACTACGCTAAGCTAACTAGCGGCGCTGCCGGTGTTGCACCGGACTAAAACAATGCATGCACAAAAAATGCATTGGCCCACCTATCAACAGCTAGGGGAGACCGTGATAAGCCCTATTTCAACAAACGGTGGCGTGTCCCTTTAAAAGCTGGAAACACAACACCGACATATCACCTTATAAACTAGACACATTCAGCAGACAAAGCAACAAACGCATTCATTAGGAGATGGGATTCTGGCCAGCTAGTTGCTGATTTTGCTGCTGTCTGCCATTTGGTTCTGGGCAGTAAACGTATGGCGTACGGGTCTATCAAAATCTTAACTACCAGCTGCCCACTACAACAGTACAGTTGCAGCCGTAAAACCAAAACAATGAGCTCAAAGATGCTAATGTAATGCTACGTAAAGGTGAGGTGAACTGCAGAGTTGAGTGATTATTCTCTGTGGCGTTGTCGCCATGAGCCACCACTTTAACATTACACAGAATCATTTCACTATATAATATTAGGAATTGCAGTGATCACTATTCGATCAAACAAAGTAACTGTGTGACTTTTTCTCTTAAATACATTGTGTTGATGACGCTTTATGTGCCAAATATCAGTTCTTATCGTATCTATTACTACCTTGAACAGACCCTGCAATTATGTACAGTAGCTTGCATCAATTTGATATATTAAACACTTATTCTGCACACAAAAAAAGGTGATAAACTGAGTAAACTAAGTGGGGTTATCCTCCCCAACATCCCCACTGATATGTCTTCAAATCACTGCAGTTTGCCAGGATACGCTGGAGATTGCAATCTGGTAAATGTGCCCGTTTACTGTGGGTGGCGAGTATTTATTGCTCTGAGGCTGCGAAGGAGCGTCTCGTACTGCTGATGAAGGGAGCAAACACTGCTGCAGTCCCCACCACCATCCCCCTGGCCAACGTATCCTAGCAACCGTGACCCCGCTCCCTCATTACTTGCGTCAGCTGTCCGCCAAACTTCCTTCCTCGATAACTTTATTTATAAACCAGATGGCGGACAACATCTCTTGATGATGACACCTTTTCGCGTCACTGCACACTAGCATCACTTGAGCTAACGATGCCGGCTACTTATTGACGACAGCTGGGAGTGTAAACATCCCGTTGTACTGCCCCGTGTCGCATTTTAACACCTATGGTTTTTCCCTGAGATAACCCACAAGCTCTTCCTTGTGTCTTAACCCCGAGGATGAGAGGGGGGTTCAAGTTCAGCATCCTGTCCTGCTGATCTTTATGCAACGTCTTTTCCTACAAAGTCCTACCACTTGTGCATATTCATTATGCACAGATATGCACGTGACCAGGATATGTTCTTTGTAATTGCTATCAGGTAAGTTAATGTTTTTTTAAGCGCAGCTTGTGCTTCTTGAAGAGGAAGCAGAAATCTATATTTAACTTTCCATTTACTGGAGACGAAAAGGAGAGAGCCCACACACTGCATAACATCAGAGGGCAAAAGGAGGCAGACATCTTTTCATTGCTCTTAATAATGTTAAACCTGTGATTTCATTCTAATTTTTTTGCACAAGAACACATTTCACATATTATTCTATCCTCCAACTTCTTTTTATTCACACACTGCTTCACACCTTGGGAACTATGACAGGTCTACCCAAGCGTGTGAGAGAATGATTTGTTGGTGGAAGCACTTGAAACCTTTTTTTCCAGCTTTTTTTTTGCAGTTTGTGCCTGATAATTGGCACCATCTGTATGACTGACTACTGGTGCAACATCCCCCCGCCCTCTATTTGGGATCACTTTCCATCTTATATTATTTTCAGCACTTCCTTTTAAGAGCAACAAACTCCAAACAGGCTCGACTTGAGACAGCCTCTTTATCTCTGCAACAAACCGGGCTGGCCGCCACCTGGCACGTCACCTGCAAAACTCAGCACCCTACCGGCTGTCGACAGGTAGACCTTGGCAGCGGTGTAATCCCAGGCCAGGTTACCTCAAAGCCCCGTAAATCAGGACTTCTGGCCTCCATTCAGCCTGCGTTCCACATCAAACTGCGCCGCTGATAGAATCACGCAATGTTACATCCCGGCTGGCTGGATAATCCCCGCAATCAAAACATCATCATCAACTCGCCTGAATGAACAAAAGCGCACAGGCAGTATGAACACTCCAGAGGACAGAACACACACTCAGTGGTGCAGTGTATGTGACACGCAGGTACTGTGTACGCCATATACCCACTAGGAAAGGTCAAGAATTACAATATACCCCGTGTGTGTTGCGAGTCACCTAGGAACATCACCGCAGTTGCTTGATGGTCATTCTCTGTGCAAACATGAAATGAACTAATGTGAATCACTAGAGTAGATATAAAATGAAAGCCAGCTCAAACTATACTCTCATTATTTTCGTAAGCCTGGCCCTGAAGCTACTGTAACTTTGGGTGACACTGCAGCAGACGGTTACGTTACAGAAACCGAAAATGAGCCAGATGAGGCTGATGCTTTATGCTGTAGTACTACAAAAAAAAAATTTATGGGGTTGTCGCTCTGGGACATGGGCGAGAATGAGGCTAGGAGGGAAAAATAACAGTATACTCACTACAAAAAACTAGGCTACACACACACACACACACACACACACACACACACACACACACACACACACACACACACACACACACACACACACACACACACACACACACACACACACACACACACACACACACACACACACACACACACACACACACACACACACACACACACACACACTAAGTCTCAGACAGGCTTTTACAGGCCACATATATCCAGCTACTCACACGATAATCCCCCAAAAAAACCTGCATGCAGTTAAATTACTATTATTACTACACTTTCAATATTTGGGAGCAGCTTATCTGCTTGGCCGCAAAAGAGACTGAGACAGAGCGAAGGCAGACAGAAGAAAATAGCCACTGCGAATCCACTCCGTCAGAAAAAATAGAAAATGCTTCTCTCTTGCTCTGACGCAGTGGCCTCTGGATAAACAGAAAGACTACTGATGCTTTTTCTCGCCCCGTCTCTTTCGCTCCTGTTTCTCTCCGTCCGTTTTTTCCCCCTCAACGCTTCTTTCACCCCTCGGAATCTGCACGCCTCTGTTTCATTTCTTTTCCATTACATTTTTGATTGAATATCTAAGCTGTGGCTCAGCAAGAATTGGTACCACTATCGATGGGAGAGGTGGAGAGGCGGAGGGGTGGTGGTGGCAGCGGCGGTCGGGGTGAGGCTGCTTGAGAGTGCTGAGGAAACCAATTTCAGCCTGATTTGCTATCAGATTTTATTATACACAGACAGGCCATGACTGTCAATGAACGTCAACCGCAGACTAAAATAAACTGCAGGTGTAGGTCTGCAATTCTGTGGATAAAGTTGTAGTCTAATTTGCAAGCTGCCCGGTACACTAACAAGATCTGATCTTTGAGCAGATCTTGTCCTTCTATCAGCTGGCTGATAACGCTGCCTAAGTTGTCTGCAGGGCCCATCCAAAGTACTGTAGGCCATTTACAATATATTCAAGGTGTATTCATAGCCATCAGTAGGTCACATCTGCACAGAGAGTGTGTGAATGTGAAAGCATCATTTAACGAGGCTGATAGGCAGTGTGTACCATGTCCTGTTGCTGGCAACGAACACTGGACTACGGACTGTGACAGTAAAAGCTGTAATAAGTAACTAACTTTTGATGAATCAGCATAGATATCTACGTAGAACTCACTCTCTGCCAGCTCTTTAGACTCACCCACAGCAGGAGCGTCATACTCGTCCCCCAGCAGTATTTCAGGAGCGGAGTAGGCCAATGAGCCGCAGGACGTGTTCAGTGTTTTCCCGGGCTGAAACCGGTTGCTGAAGCCGAAGTCGGTGAGCTTGACGACCCCCTGCTTCTCGAAGAACACCACGTTCTCTGGCTTCAGGTCCCTGTGCACCACGTGCAGCCGGTGACAGTAGGAGATGGCGTGGACAATTTGGGCAAAGTAACACTTGGCCACCTTGGAGAGGAGAGACGGGAATGGTAGCAAGCAATAGTAATGTATCTCGCCAATGCCTTTGTGGACTCTGTAAAGCAGTAGTTTAACATTTTGTATTTGCTTTCTTGGTGAGAGATGAGAAGCTCAAAACCAGACAAGCCATCTCCTCCCTGTCTCCAGTTTTGATGCTAAGCTACGCTAACCATCTTCTGGCTCTCGCTCTATACTTAACGGAAATGAGAGTGGCATCATTGTTTTTATCTAACTCTGTACATGAAAGCTATTTAAGCGTGCCTCCTTAAAAAGGTGCAGTAGGTAAGACTTATAAAACTAACTTTCTGTCACATGAAACTGACCCTATGTTCCAGTAGAACTACATTAAGCAGGTCATTTTTAAAAAATCCGGCTCCTCCTACCTACAGCCTGTAGTGGGATTTGCAAAAATCCACAGCTCCCTGTTCAGATGCACCAATCAGGGCCAGGGAGGGGGGTGTCTAACACTGTGTCAATCACTGCTCATGCACACGCATTCATTCTCCCTTGTGGGGGGGAGGGGCTTAGGGACTGAGAAGTTGTCAATGTTCAAATTTTTTAACTAAATCCTGGAGCTTCGCAATCCTACCTACGGCACCTTTAAATGTTATCTTTGTTTAACTTGGGGAAAAATTTATCTGCAGTATGACATGCACAAATCTCACCAAAGATGCCAACTCTTATTTCAACTTATTTTACCCCAAAACCAACTTCTACCTGCTTATTGACTGCCGCATCAAAGCCACTGCTACCATTGCAGAGTTTGAGAACGCCTCATCCCTTTTTCCCTGCTGAACTTATACTGTTAGAGCTTTCAATGTCACACAGTTGTCTCCTGGAGTGTGTAATTGATTAACTTGAAAGAATCGGTATGCGCAATGCATTGGTGAGCTTCTAACTACCTTTGAAGTGCCCTTCACTGAATTCCAACAAAATAGTCTTAACTAAAATTAAAAAAAAGAGCTACATCTAAATTCTGCCCATAGAGACTTGAGCTTCAGTTATTCTTTCACAGGAGAATAAATATGGATATGATACTTTACTGATCTCCTTTCTCTTGCTTTATCTTGAGCAACCCCTGGAGATGGTAGCGAGTCCCCAAGTCAGGTAACTCACCTCTTCAGTGAGGCCTCCGTCGTGCTTCATGATGCAGTCGTACATGTCTCCTCCGTCTCCCAGCTCTAGGATGAGGTAGAGCTTGGTGGCTGTGTCGATGACCTCGTAGAGGCGCACCACGTTGGGGTGCTGCACCATCTTCATGCAGCGCACCTCCTGGAAAAGGTGGCCCCGCGCCACCGGGTCCAGCTTAGTCTTATCTATCACCTTCACTGCTACCTAGAGGAGCAACATAATGTCAAATACAGAACTGATGACATACAGTCCCAATCTACAACTGTCAGCAGCAGCTTGTGCATACTGTAGAGGTTATTGACACTTTCCGACTGAAGCAGCTAACTGCTGATGTGTAGAGCCGATACTAAAGATGTTGCAATGGTTATCAAACAGAAACATTACAAGTATTTAGTGTTTTGGTCTTCGTCAGGTGGGTAACGCCTCTAGGAACACCACTGAGAACATCATGTGATGGTAAAACATTCACAAAAGCCAAGATCAACACAATACGTTGGCAAACCTATCCACGCATCTCACGTATGAGACATTACTCAAATATCTAAGTGTTACTCATCACCCTTCTTTGGTATGTCGGTCTCTAAGGGTGAGGCAAATCACTGGCACTTAGGCTTTGCACTTGCATGTACAGAAATGGGCAAGCGTACCTTTTCCCCAGTGAATACGTGTCGGGCCAGTTTGACTACAGCAAAGTGTCCACGGCCCAGCGTCTTGTCCAGGTCATACAGCCCGGCGATCTTCCCGTCGTGATGACGCTTGAGCCCCGCCATCGCTGCTGGTGGACGCGGACGGAGGAGCTGCCTTCTGGTCTCCAGTCAGTTCTCCATCTCCTCCTGCGTAGGTTGAAGTTAGGTGGAATTTGGTTGGTTGGATTTTAGACCAGCTGCAGGTCTCTCGAGGTAGTTTCAAGGATTTGATGATAAGATCCTCTGCTGGATGGCAGCGGCAAATATTCACAGAGCTTTGTCCTGCTGCGCTGCCACGTGCTCACTTCAATCCCATCTTCTTTTGATCTTAGGGTGAAAATGGTACAAGAGAGAGAGGGAATCAAAATTCACCCATTCATAGTGACAATATAACCCTTCAATGAATCTCTACAACGAACTGAGTCACTGCTTCGGAGGAAATCCTGCTGAACCCTGAGTCATGAACCTGTCTGATGAACTGGGATCCTCAAGGCCACATTCTCTGCATGTTAGTGTCTATTTTATAATTGGATGAGTTGTAATAGTGGAATCAAAGAGTTAATTAAACTAAGACTCTACAGCTATGCTGTCAGCGTGCTAACATGCTCACAATGACACTGTCATGTCATGTTAACATGCTGATGGTTAGCAGGTATAATGTTTGCAAAGTTCACCATCTTAGTTATCTTTTTAACATTTGGTTATTAGCACTTAACAAAAAGGTACAGCGAATGCTGATGGAAATGTTGCCCGTTTTGCAGGCATTTGTTCATAACCAAAGTATTGGATGAATGAAAATGAAAATGACGTTGCCAGCCCGACGCTGCTAGAGTGACTATAACGGACATCTGAGTGCATATAAGCATATAATTTAACAAGAAAATATGTTATGATTGTGAAATCAAAAAAAGTTTCCAATCTTCATTTACTACAAAACCAAAAAGCTAAATTCAAACTTAAAACTAGTAGTCCCAGACCCAGAAGTGTACCACCCAACACATGGCCTGCATCATCAAATATACTGATGACTCAATTTTCTATATGGATAATTGGGGACAATCACTGGCATTGGATAAGAGTAAAGTTTGACTCTGAGTCCTCTTGCATATAGAATTAACTCATGTAAGTGTTGAAGAGACATTTCTTACTTTAATTTATACACTAAGCCTTACCAGGGGTCTGTAACACAGCTTTGATAAAAGGGAAAATACAAGAAAGGTAGGTTCAACTAACCAATATTTGTATTATGATTAATTTGTTTATATTATTTCATTCAAATTAATTTTTTAGTGTATGAAATGTCAAAAAAAAAAAAAAAGAGTAATAAACAAGTTCTTAAAACCCCAAGGTGATGCCTTTAAATGGGGAACAGTCCAAAACCCAAAGATATTCAATTAACAAAGAAATTAAACAGAGAAAAGCAGAAAATCCTTGCATTTGAGAAGCTGGAACCAGAAAATATATTTTTTTTTCTTGATGAAATGACTCAAATAATTAATGTATTCATTAAAACTATTATGGACTAATATTCTGTTAATCTACTTATCAGTTATTGACTATTTTTTTGGACTATATTTAGAATTTCTTCATAATGAATCTGTCATTTGATATGTTCTGCCCCTCAAGGATGACAAAACTCTACTATTCTGCACTAATTCAGCTCACATACCGCCGCGCTCACATTTCTGACCCTCCGCTCTGTTCACCAGAATACAGCGTGTTGCTTCACAGCCCTGATTATGAAACAACGCCTCCAGGGGAGGCACGCCATTCCTCCTCCAGGAATCTACCTGCGTGCCAAGAGCACAGACACGGCAAAAAACACACAATGAACAGGCAGGAACATTCCTGGGTGGTGATCCTCGTCTAGGTGTGTCCCACTCACCTGGATCCACAGAGATAACTGGCAATCAATCAGGCATAACTGTTGCCAGGGAACACGCCTATCAACATAACTAGATACAGTAAGATGAAAAAGTGAAAACGTCTCCAACCCACCGGCAATCTGTGGTTGCTCAAATGAAACTTTGAAAGACTAAAAAGCTCTTTGGGCTTTTTATGTGATCCACAGTTTGACTCTTTTCTCACAGGTACAATCCTCAGTGAGTCATTGTTCTTATAATAGGAGGATGACATCTCTATCTGTCTCTGCTCTGTGTATCTTACACACACAGACACACACACAGACACACACGTCAAGACAGGTTAGGTGAGATCAACGTGGGCTGTCGGGTGGTGAGCTGTTGTGTTGGCCTGGGTCAAACCAGGATCTGCTAGTCTAAATCCAGACCTCTTACCTCAAGAGTGTGTTTTTAATCACTTGATTGGTTTAAAGATGGGTGACATTGCAAGTTAAGAAAATGCACTTGATGTCCATGTAAACAAACAGTTCAGCAGTGTACCAGTCGTGTACGCTTTGTGGTCGGTTATGTAACTGTTCGATGATTTACAAGGTAGTAGTTTGCATGCGTGCACCCAACACACGCATATGAGGTCAAGGACCTGTTATATAGGATCTGCTCCACTCTCATTGCCCAGATTCAAGATATGAATTGGGGGTTATCAAGTCTCTGGTTAACTGGAATCAGTTTCCTGGTCCAAAATACAACCTTGATTAAGATATTAATGTGTCAAAGTTGTTAAAGTCTGTTTACAAGCAAAGATTTTGACACACTGCAGATGGTAAGCAATTCAAGATGTAATACTGGTACAAAGATCTGGTAGATGTTAAGGACGATAATACAGTGGTACCAACTGTTTTGGCAAAACACCACTAATACTAATTGTTACCAGTTCAACCGACGACTTATAGATTTTTTTTATAAGCCTTAAATTACAGAGTAAAAACTAAAGATTAGCTTAGAAGAAAGTTATCATTTTAAGTAGCAGAAATGTGTTTGTTTTTTTCTGCTGTCCTATCCTAATGCTCTCATGGCCCCTCAGAATGTACTTTCAACCCCTTGCAGGGATCCCTGTACCCAGGTTGGGAACCACTTCTACTCGTATACAATCTGACCGAAATATACATCACTGGAGGGAATGTTACAGGGACACCACAGGAGTGGTTGTGACATTAGGTGCTATATAAATATGGTAAATCCCTATAGAAATAATATAGGAACAATGTAGTGTTTTATTCTGTTGGACTCAGTACTTTTTATTTTCACACACTGAAGGCAGCCTTTAAGACTGTCATATGCATAGAACATAACATTTATTTAGTACTGAAAAAGACACTACATTGTACTACATATTGTCTGTATGGGGTTATTGTAAGACTATAATAAAGATACCTATGAGAGGTCACTGTAAACTACACAGTACCACAGAACACTTCCAAGTCCCTATAGTTGGATCATATAATAGAATTATAGTAGCATCATATGTATGGTAAATATTTCACTACTGTCAACTAAGTGGAATATCAAAGGGCTGTGCTGACCATTCTACACAGATCAGTTATTATCACTGCATAGGTGCTACTGTCCATATGGGACCCTTCCAACCCCCCTCTACTGTCAACATGCCTGTTGGCTGCATCCACAATAACATAACAGCGCAGACCAGCCTGCGCCAATAGCACGCACATGAGAGCTGTGAAGACACGGACAGCATGCTAACACGCGCTTCGAAGGATACGCATTAAAGAAAAAAGTCCCCCCAATATCCAACGGAGCCAAGCTAAACTTGACACATACTACTACAAGGGGGGCCCGCACCATCAGCCTGCATGCGCTTCACCAGTCCTACTTACCACAGAGGAATCTGAAGCAGCGCCAGCCGTCCTATCTGTTCCCTTTCAAACTGCGGATGTGTGCGGGGTGACGCGCGGTGAGCTGCGTGGTTTAACCGGGCTGATATCCTCCGGCAGTTTAAGACTCGGTACCGACTAACAGAAGACCGGCCAACGATTATTCCAGTGAATCCCTGCGTAAAGTCTGTCCCACTGTCTTCAACTCAACCTCCGTCTTTCTCTCCCCCTCTCTTCACTTGCTCTTAATTCAGCTGCGTCAAAAACACTGGTAGCAGGATACCACAGGACGTTTGGCTTTCAAAATAAAAGCATGTCCTTTATTAGTTTTAGTTCAATAGTTAAGCTATGAAATAAATCTTTTAGCAACGTTTTGAGATGTAAAACGTGTTTTTTTTATTTTATTTGATAGGCATGTGACCTTTTGCTTTGGCTTTCAGCTTCTTTCCTCACTTATTCATACCTTTTGGGAGTTTTAAATAACTTCCTTAACAGAAAATCAACCACTAGGCAGTATGTTTAAATCATTTTGATCTTCAAATACTACAAGCTTTCAACAACAATTCACATTTGATTGGATAAATACACTGTCGAGTTTTTATGCTAAATCACAACTTTCTTACAGGAAGAGAAAAGAGATATTTAAATATATGAAATAGTATTTAATATGAAAATTATATAAAAATGAGAACTAAGGTAAAGAAATAACTCAAACTGTGAATAACAGGCAATGGCCTCAAAGCCTAGGTATTCATTTTTTCAAAAACATTGACATCGGCTCCACTTTTTATGCTGCCCTACATGATGGGCACTCTTTATGTATTATTTTATTTTGAAGGACAATTGGCCTGTTTTCCGGTGTCATTATTACTGAATGACAGCTCACTCACTGTGCATCCGCAGCTACCATTCATCTCTGACGTCAGAACTACGCTCCGAGAAAAGCGTGTTTGACAGGCCTCATGATAATAACACAGAATGTACTTTATCTTTACCTGACCCGTTCACATAATTTGACATTTAAACGCAACATAAACAGTGAAATAGATATTATATGGCTCAGTCAAGATACAGAAGAATAATGGAGATAATTATCAGCTGTTATCTTACCTATTGAGTTGGCCCTCCTCGGGCCTCCTTCAACACCCCCTCCTTCCTCCGCCACATTTCTTGGGCTGTCAGGGAGGAATCCAACGCTTGGTGTGTGTGGTGGTTGTGAGAGGGGATGTGTGTTGGCATTAACTGTTATGTGTCCCTGTTCTCTAATCTGAACTAGCTGGACAATGTTCAAGTGTGTGGTTATGTAATATTTGCAAGCTCCTCTCTGGGATTTGAAGAAGAGCCTGTTTAGCTGGGGACAGGATCTCCTACCATGCTAATTCATCTCAGCCAGGATTGGGCTGCAGGCTGCAAATGCTCTGTATTAAGATTTGTTTTAATGATCATAGGTTACAAGGCAAAGCCATTGATGAGTGGTGAGTGACACCAACTCAATTAGAAAAGTATTCATTTTCAATTCGTATTCAAGATTTGTCAGGTCAAAACCCACCATTAGCTGCGACTGCCATCTAGTGGATGTTTGAGAAAAAGTTTTTTTTGGGTTGCAAAAATTCAGTGACACTGACACATAGTGAATGAGTGAAATGCATTTGCAGGAGCATTTAGAAACTCATTATAACATCGTTTGGTTTCATGACTGTTCAACTGAATCAGTGTTGTCTGTATGAGAAGCATGCTACCTCACAAAAACATGTTTGAACAAGAAGCTCTACAGATATGCACTACACTGCTGGACAAAACAAAGCTTCAGACTACATTCAGTCTTCTGCAAAACAAGTGGATACATCAATTCGCTTTTAATTTGGCCTGAAATGGCTTGTACTATAGTGTTAACTGACAAAATGTGCCACAAAATACAGTCAGAAAATCTTTAGTGCAAATTGCATCATGTATTCAGTTCAAGAGTATATTCTTCAGCACCCTACACGTTATGGTAAATTGTATGTTTCCATAAAATGTAAACGCGTCGGAAGTTGAAATTGACCAGCCCATAGTTTACTCATAATAAACGAAAACATCTCTAACTGAGCCCTTGCATGTTTACGCAAGTGGGCAAAGAAGAGAAGACACGGATGAACAATTGAACAGGCGATTTATTTTGTGAGAACTGTTCACTTCTTTGCTGCCTCCTTCTGGAGCTTCTTCACCTCATGCTTGATGATCTTATTCCTCTGCAGAGACAGAAATTATGAGTGCATTAATTAAAAATACTTCACTGCTGTAGGATTGCTACACTTTAAACTAATTGACACTTAAAACTGAAGTGGCATTATTATTGTTAAGGCACTGGCACAATTAAATCAATCTGACCCATCATTCATTTTAGTTTAGTCAGCCATTTATGAAAAGGCTGACACGGATTACATTTGACGGAGCTGTATCCAACAGCAGTACAACAAGGCCAGCATCACACAGCAAGGTGGACAATAGTCAGGGTATATTTGAGAGCTGGCCTCACTAAACCAAATATGCTCACCCATCTCATACAAGTGGAAAACTTTAAGTAATACAAATTATATGAACATCATCAATAAGGAATGAATGAATGAAGGCCTAGAAATATACAAAGGACAGTTGTGACATGTGTGCTCAAAATCAAAATCACGTTTTCCCCTCCTTTGTTTGTACTCAACATCCAGGATTAAAACATGTTTTGCTGGCCCACTGGTCTTGCATGAATCAACTCTGCCTAAATGTGGTCATTTGATTTGTGTTGACTGTTGCACTTACCATCCTCTTGGCCTTCATCACCTTGTAGCGGTCAAAGTCAGACATTTGGGCCCTCTGCAAAGATTACCAAAAAGAAAAGGTCAGGGATACAACCTGTTTTCTGAAGAATCGCCTTAGCGCACCAGAATTCAGTTTTAGGAAGGATGGACATGTTCATTGGTGGAGTGAACAGTAGCTGTGCTTCATTTACATTCAACACCCTTCCAATGGTAAAAAGTGGTAAAAGTGTGTTTAACAATCCAGAGTTTCCTACAGCTGTTTAGGGGGATGTGAGCTGTCTCCTCAATACAAGTTCTGCCCCATCAATAATGAATAGAAACCGATTTATGAAATACAACCTTTACCTTCAGAAGAAAGGCAGACTGTATTTCACACAGGATGGATCATACGTTTACACCACCAGTTACTATCTTAATGATCACAAACAAGACAACATCCGGATCTGTCCGGCTCAGTCGTTAACAGTGATCTATCACACAAACATTTATGGTAAATAGGGCCGCTCCTTCTTAGTCGATTAGTCGACTAATCTGTCGTTTTGGTCTTAGTCAACTTAGATTTCTTTTCTATGTTTTATGCTTTTTTTCATGCTGAATAACTTATTTCCAAGAAACGTACGAGCACATCTCTGGTAAACACAAGAATTAAAGTGGCGCTTTTGCATGACTCCTTGCGAAGAAACTCAGATTTACAGATCTGTCGAATAAATCAACTAATTGATTAGTCGATACAATTGAATGAGCGTTAGTCGACTAAGAATTTCTTCAATCGAGCACAGCCCTAATGGTAAATAAAGAAGCACTAAGGTGATGTAGACAAGCTGGATGAAGATTGTAGACCAACTACTGGAATAAATCTACTGGAGGGTGCCCTGCAGTCGATCGTTTACCATATTGGTACACATGGCATTTTGTCTTGATGCATGAGCAGCATGTGCAGTATTGCATGTTGGTTGACGTGGCAATGAAATGAACCCATTAGGCACTAGCCACCACTGCACCGGTCAGGTTTTGGATTGTCTTAACCGGCACACCATCAAAACATCTTCATATCCTGAATACCACCCAGCTGCTCAGACAACTGCCTCAGGTGAGATGGGAGTCCATGTCTTCATTTACCCATTAGCAAATTCCTAGGCTTTAAGAGTCATGGATGGTATGTAAATTGTACCTCCAGTTTACAAACTAATAGTTTAACTGCATTCACATCCAAATTCAAACAGTAAAACCAAATATGGATTTAAAAAATGTTAACACCTCTTAACAGAAATATATTCCCCAGTGTTTCCTCTATGTTGATTTGACCGTGGCGGCCCCCCACGGCAACATTTCTGCACCCCACGGTATCAGAAATAGAGCTGCATTGTTAGAGTGCATGTCAGAACATTTGTATTTTAGGTGCATTATTTACATGCTGAAGTAGTTACACTGCATTAAGATAATGTAATCAATAGCAGGTTTATTGTTAATTGCTACAGAATGCTTAGCCTATACGTCAAGATCAAAGTTGGCCTATATAGTAACTCAAAAAATACAGTTCAATCACAACTGAAAATATGCCTCATTGTGTGTTTGAACAGAGGTGAATAAATATATTTGTTTGTGTTGCAGCAAAGTGTCAGTTCCTGTTTCGGAGGGGGGGGGGTGGGACCTGCCCCCACTGCTAAAAACAATCCTGAAGGAAATACTGTATTTATCAAACATTCTAATCTCCCCAGAAACTGAAACATAGCCTTTACCTTCTGTCTTGCTTCGATCTTCTTGGCCCAGCTGCTTTGTGCCCACTTCTGATTGACTTCAGCCTTTTCCCAGGCTCTCCTCACAAACTTCTGGCGGGCACTGTAAACCATTACATACAGTCAGTACTCATTCTAGAGGCATCATCATTAAATGTTGGCTTTATAAGGCCCTTCAAAGTTGGCCATGTGTAAGGTGATGTGATGACAGTTAATACAAGACATATTGAATTCCAGGTGGTCACACTGGATGCACTTATGTGCATATTTGCAGTACAGCATGGACACAAATATTTACTTGACTACAATGATAGACCACCCTGTGAAATGCTGTGACTGTACTTTTAATTTTGGTAAGCTGGGTTGACCTTATTAATGACAGAAAATTTCAAAAAAATATGTATGTTTTAAAACAGATTAACATATGTAGTCTGGTAGAACTGGGTAAGTACATCATTGGTGGTTGTCTTTATTAAAAAATAAAATAAAAAAATATATAAACTCTTTACTGCAATATGCATGTTTCACTTCGTAAAAGCACTAAATGTTTGAGTAAAACAAACATATTTGCAATCAAGCAGTATACATCCTTAAGTATGTTCATTTTGACTAGAATGATGATTGCAATCAAATCTTCCACACTCATTTTACTATTAAGAATCTGACCAGTGTTTCCGTTTACCTGTGAGGGACTTTGATGACGTAGTCTGTAAGCTGCATGCACTTGAAGGGCATGGATTGCCTCTTCACGCCTGTGCAGGGACCATCAACAAGAGCCTAAAAAGCACAGAGCATGTGAAACAATTTAGATCAACAAGGCGAAAGGTGAGGCCAAAAACACTGATCAATCCACTGTCCTAAAGAACGCTCACCCTATTTTGGTCGATGACATCTACGATGGCCACCAGCTTGCCAGCATGGGGTCCGAAAGAGATGTAGGCAACACGGCCGATCTCAACGAAGCGTTTAAACACCTGAGAAGACACCAAAGAGCTGCACATCAGAAAGGCCTAACATTGCAAAGGTGGCTGTCTTGTACGTGGACAGTTTGGTACAGTACAGTTTTAGCCAACTAAATATAATATACACACAAGAAACAATTCCTGCGACAACCCAACAGGTAAATGTGGAGGCTGAGGAACTACGTTAATTTTACCCGACTTAAAGCATTGTAGCATTGCACTGTACAGCAGCAGCTTATAACATTCGACTAGCTAATGTTTCTGCTACGTGTGTGCCGTGGGACTATAATGAGCAGAATGTGTAACACGTTTTTAAATTGAAAAACGTCGTAAGCGCAGGATAAAAACCTTTGTTCTGCGGACAAAACAAGTGAAATGTGTTCGCTTAACCGAGCAGTTCTCGGCCTTCTTAGCCTGATGGACCACGTTGTAGTGCGGGCAGTAGCCGACATCTTACAAAGCGTTAAAACTTAAAATAAACCTGCATGCCCATATCAAACACTCAACAAATATACGTATGAGTGTGTTAGAAATACACATGACTCTTTGTTGTTCCAGAACAATGACATATATAACAAGAAATTCGACATTGAAATGCTAAAACTCTCACGGCGAACTCACCATGATGGCAGTCCGGGAGCAGAAAGGACGTTACCGTTTCCGCCTGGCGCACATACGGCTTCCGCTTATACACTACGCATGCGCAGTCAGTCTTGGTTTTATATTGTTACATGGGCATCCTAATAAAGCTACTCATTGTTAAAATTACCATATATTCGAAAGCGTTCGACAAAGTAAGCTTAATATGACGCAAAATTGTAAAATATGCACTGGGCAGCCAGGTCAAGACGTCTGCGTCACATTAGTCGTTGCCTTCACAGACAATATGAAATATCGATATTATTCTAGTAGTAGAATCATCCCAACACATAAACAGTTTAAGTGGTGGTTGTAATTCACAACGAAGAAAGCCACGATTTACACAAAAGTTTTGTTTTGGAAATGGAGAGTGATATTTAGTCTTTGCATTTAAATTAGTGAAGTGGGGGACGTATGACTTCTTCCTTTTACTCATCAATCTTTGCATGTAGCTTATCTCTATAATGCTGATTTTGTAAAGGGAAAAACATACCGAAAATTATCGGTACGACAGAGCTCCTCTAATATACCCCGGTACTGCCCATAGTTCCTGTCCAAGGGAATTTGAGGGCCAACTTAATACTTGCGTTGGTACATGTGCAACATTTGATGCGCACTTGAATGCAGCACAGGAGTAGGCAGTGAACGTTGCCGTTGTTGTCATATTTCCGTGAGGAGAGCAAAGGTTTCAGTCGACTCCCTAAGGTAACTAGCCTACTCTTATTTGAGTTTGTTTGATGTGGATTGTTCTCACGCTTTCGATATATCTATTTCAGTGCTAAGTAGGCTATTGCGATTAAAACAGTTTGCAACAATAACGTTGATTATGGAAAACAAGGGCTAGTCTGATACTGTTGTGCCTTTTGCGTAGTTTAGCTAAACATTGTTTTTAAATTTAACATTCTAAAATTTGATTTTGATTAATTGTTATAGTTTCAGGTTTGTGATGAAAGATCAAAGAAGAAATGCAAGGGCAAATATGTTTCTGCTGATTCCTTGTGACGCAGCATTACGCGTAAAACGCACCGCGTAGGCTATATTTTATAATGATGATCATATAAGGCTAATATAATAATAATAATGTTATTTTTGTTTATCACGAGATATTCCTATTCTGATTCATACAACTTTTATTTCATTTGTGAAAACATAAAAAATGGGATAAGGCTACGGAAATCCAGAAATATATTATTTTACAAATACTAATCATTTATTTGCGCAAATATTTTGCGTGTAAGTTCGTATATTTTGCAAATATTTTGCGTTTATAAAAATAAATTACTGTTTTAAGTGTTATGTCTTTTGTCAATAACATAAAAAGAATCGGTGCTATTATTCCATTGTAGTATTAGTAGGCCTACGATAAGTTCTTGAGTAAGGGTTTATTTTTCTACCACTACTTTTAACAAAACTAATTTTGTTTTCTAGGTGACAGAGAGCCAGAATGGCGGATAGTTCAGTGATCCCCATGTAAGAACCTGTTTTCTGTTCTGGGAGGTTTAAAAGAGCAATGAATGACATAAGGAAGACAAGTCTTAATAATTGTATTGCCTTTGTTGAAAAAAAATGTTTGTGTGTATATATATATATGCTATCAAACTTGAGCAGGAATCCCACTACAGTGGAGGTGGATGAAAGTTTGTTTGTGCTGCTTAAATAAGTCAGCTTTATTTATATAGTTTGAAATCCCACAGAATACACTTCCACACAGGGGTGGAAACTCATTCAAGGACACCATATGCATATGATGTAAAAACAGTGACTGAAGATGGAGCAAACGTTGGTTGTGTCTCCTGGAGGATGGATACCAGAATCAGAGATTTATGGATGAGTACAGACAGGAGGCAGGAAGGGGAGAGAATAATAGACAGATAAGCTAACAAGATGGCCGATGGATTCAGTGAAGAGGAACATCGCTAAAAAAAAAAGAGAGAGTAAGAGAGACAGAGTCATACAAACGGAAAGTGTGGTGCTGTGATTTTCAGAAAGTTAAGGAGATTTCTTGTGATGTGAAATGTAATTTACTCTGGCAAAAAGTGCTGTGCATTGACTGAGACCGACTCACTGGAAAGTTAATGTTAAGGTACAGGAGTGCTGAGTCACCATATGAATAAATAACAAATTTGGAGTGAAAAGATGAGTTTTAGATATAAAGTTTTTAACTGCGTCAGACTATCTGATGTCGGTGGTGGTATCCTTGTACTGAGGCAATATCAGCTCTTCTTTCAGCTCTGTTGTTGTAAACTCACTCGAGGCACAAACCGTGGGGTGATTGCGCTTTTGCTGCCCCGAGACTTTGGAACAGGTTTCCTGACATTCACACTATTACAGACGTAGCTTATTTTTAAATCTAACCTCAAAACGTATTTATTTAGAATGGATTTAAAGTGCCCATATTATGCTCATTTTCAGGTTCATACTTGTATTTTGAGGTTGTACCAGAATAGGTTTACATAGTTTAATTTTCAAAAAACACCATATATTTGTTGTACTGCACATTGCTGCAGCTCCTCTTTTCACCCTGTGTGTTCAGGTCTCTGTTTTAGCTACAGAGTGAGACATCTCACTGCTGTAACATCTTTGTTGGCAGTCGCACATGCGCAGTAGCTAGGTAAGGATCATATCAGCTAGCTAGCTGTTTAAACAACTTTGGTCAGGTACAAGGCAGGATTAGCCGGGAGACTTCTTCTAAACGAGGGCGTACTTCTTTACTTTGCGTGGAATTCCTGCAGAACAGGGACATGTAAGTAGTTCTTTTGTAGATTATGGTGAACTAGTGTGTGTTGTAGCAGTGTTTGGCCATTGAGAATGAGCTAGCATGCTACGGTTAGCCCCTTCGTTTGGCTAGTGACGTAGAAAGCCCTGCAGATTTTGAACAGCTCACTCGGAGACTGAAGGCAGGACACATTCAGAAACCCGTATCTCACTCAAAACAGCATGGATGTGTTTTTTTTCCAAGTTTGTATGCATCCATTTATTTTTTTTCATAGTATGGGCACTTTAATACATAATGGGTTAGGGTTAGTGCTGTGACATTTTCCTTTCTTCCTCCTGCTTTTATGTATTGTTTTCAGATTTGATCTGTATGTTATTTTTTTATTCTTGGTCATTGATGTAAAGCACTTTGGATACCTGCTGGTTGCTGTAAAGGGCTATACAAATAAATGTTGATTGATTGACTTTTCTACCTTTCAGGCCAGCAGGCGATCTACAGTTGTCTATGCTTGAGCGAATCAGCAGAGAAGAGAGAAGAAGAAGAGGTAGACTACACACATCACTGCCTCACACATCATAAAACTTTGCTATGATAAATATTCTCCATTTTTAATCCTGTCCGGTATGTGTTGCAGGTGCAGACCCCCTAAAATGGGCGTCAGACTTTGTGTCCGAGTATAGACACAAGACGGTATCCTTAATCAATCCAAGTGGTGCCAAATTGACGATAAGAGATCTGGAAGACACCATGTACAGTTGGAAAAATGACGAGGTCAACGGGTGGGGAAAATTCTACCTTCCTGAGAAAGTAACAATGGAGGTTATAGGTGTAGTAGAGGGAACTTCGTGCCCGTGTGACGAGCTTGTTCTGATGATCTGCTGCGAGGACGCACAGGTGTATGCCTACGATGGAGAGGAAGAGGAGCTGCATTTGGTGGCTTCAAGTCTGGGTCAGGTACTTCACGTGGGAATAGAGTATCCAGCATCGAAGAGCTATTACAAAGGAGAGGCCTTCAAAGATATGGTGAGCAGTTACAGTTACACTTGTGGGAACAAAGAAGGCTATGTAGTTGTTGACCCTGATGATTGTGAGCACTGATAACATGTCTGATAATGTCTGTTGTGTGTAGACCGAGGAGGACTGGGCAGAGGTGAGGAAGGGTACTGTGGGGAAGAAGCTGGACGAAGAGCATCATCAACTGGTGATGTCAAAAAAGTCTGAACTCCTGAAGAATCTCAAATCCACCCAACACACCACAGGTTGGTCTCTTAGTCTTTTCTGCAGGGTGAAGATTAAGGTCACACTTTTAATTTCTGTGTCACACTCATTTATTTCTTTAGCAATCTAATATGCTGTCTAATTTCTCTCCCCATCTCTCTCTCTCTCTCTCTCTCTCTCTCTCTCTCTCTCTCTCTCTCTCTCTCTCTCTCACTTCCTGTCCCCTCTTAGAAGTCTGCAGCTGATGCTTTTTGGTCACTATATAATTTGTTCTGTGGTTCTTTTAATAACAGCCTAATCTAGTGTATCTGTTTTAATCAAATAATGACTCGGTGGTATTCAGTCTAAGCACGATCGATGATAAATCATACAGGCTGATGACGGGTTGAAGGTAAAACCTGAATGAATTAGTGTTGAATGCAGTTTATTTAATGCATGCAATAAGGGGTCAAAGTCAAAGGTTTTAATTTTGAAAATGATGTGAGTTATGTTATGCTACGGCCTTCACAGGCACCAGATCTCAATCCAATGTGTTAGGGTAGAGTATCGCAATATTTTATTTAGCAATACTATATTGATTTTCAAAAACGCAATTTCGATTTTATTTTTTAGTTTACGTTGTATTTAAACCCCCTACCGCTAGATGGCTATGCTGAGACGCACCACTAGTGTCCTTGCCTAACAGTGCCTGACTTTTTACTAGAAGCTAACATCGTAGCTATGGCTGAACTATACATATATATATACTTTAGCATATAAACATTTGCTCACTAAGAACCACAATCCCAAACTGGCAGTTTGATTTTCTGTGTACTGAATTGTTTACCTAAAAGTAAATTTCTTTGACATTTATGCACATCATGTCTTCTTTTAAATATTATTTTTTCTAAAATTATACTTAAATTAAATCCTAATATATCGCCTTGCGCACAGTATCGAAATATATTGCAGTATATTGAATCGTGAACCATGTATCGTGATACATATTGTATCGCCAGATTCCTACCAATACACAGCCCTATGCATTACGTAGTATTTTGTTATATTACTTTCGCTTGTTTGGCACAACCTTCAAGTCCCATCTTCCTCCAGCTTTTGAGAACCTTTTGCTTATGTTAAAAATAAACCCTGACTCTGTTAATAATTCTTGATTGTCCCCGGTACCGTCAAAGGGCACATGACACTGACACTAGTCAGGTGCCAGGCGTTGAAAAAAGAGAAAAGCCCCCTTTTTCGATCATGTGAGAATTTGTTTCGTTTGACAACAAATGAACATCAGGAATTTCCCTATGGCAGCTGTGCAGAAGCTGAAAGTGTGAGCAACTTGCTTAGAAATGTTGAAGAAGTTAGAAAGCAAGCAGCCCCATCATCTGAGACGTACCCAGAGGAGAACCGGCAGAAAGAGCTTGAAGGTTTTATACGACAATTCTACAACCCACAAGGATCTTAAAAAGGGGAAACGATTGAATATGAAATATTGATGAGTACAATAAAATGGGATAATAAACTTTAAAATGAAACTGACATCACTGTTAACCTCTGGGAACTGAAATCCCTACTTTTGTGTGGTCGTGGAATTCATGTGATCAGAGCTGTCGATATATCATGCAAATGCAAATGATTAATGCTCCAGCTACTACTGTAACAATACAGATACCAATGCATTCATGGCAAAAATTGTAAACCACATGAGTGTCAGCTGTTTGAATGAAGCAAAGATGCTAAAGTTGATCAATCAATCAATTTTGTTTGTCACATGAATAGGAGATACAATATGATGTATTGATCATGTCATTCACAATAAAATTACAGTGATGTGAAGTCACGTTCATAATTTGTTTTGATTTTTTTTTTTCTTCTGCAACCTTTGCCAGTATATAGAGAGGGGATCATTAAATTAACCAGGAAGTATCTTAAACAGGAGAAGGCTGATGGAAACGGTTCACCTTTAACAATAAGCTTCAGGACACCATCAACAAATATCCTCCATACATCAATGACCACAGTATACCCAAAGCTCTTTCCCAAACACATTTAAGGGTTGCAGCAGTTTAATATCCTATTTAATATATTTAGATACTCCATGTCCGTCACTAGCCTAATACTGGAGGCTTCATTTATTTAAAATGGTTCTCCATGTACTCTGAAGGTGAGATATAGGGGAAACATGTTTAGATGACCTACAGACAGTGTAACAGAGGGAGAGGAGCTGAGACCAACTGCTCTGTATTGTGCGATGGAGTGAGAGAAAAAGTCATCATTACAGTATTTGAACATTTTAGTTCAAAAATCCAGCCAGTTCTAGCTAAACCACCATTTTCTCACCACACTCTGAATTAAATCAGACTCTGAGCAAATGAGTGTGCAGTGAGATGTGATATATTACAAAAGAGAGAGTGACACAAAGGAAAATCACAAGAGTGGTTGACATCATATCACAGCACTAGTTTCTGGCACATGACACTTTTAAGAAGACTCCAAGAAAATGCTTTTCCTTTGTTGAAACTTTAAATGAATCTACAGTGTGTATATGTATATATATATATATTTTTTTTATTTTTTATTTTTATTTTATTTATTTATTTATTTTTTTTTCCACCTTTGCTTTTAACAATAAAAGTATGAACCATTGAACTGCAAAATGTTTATTCTCTTCAGGGAGGCTGAAATGAACACTGACAAACCACATGATTTGAGGACGTTGGTTTTAGACTGAATTGTGTGACTAACTTGAATGCTTGAAAGGAGTTCACGTGGAAAAGATGCATCAGGACACCACACATAATAGCAAAACTGGGACCAACAAAGCATATTTTGGCACGTCTACATATTTAGTTTAGTTTCCAAAAACAGAAAAACAGGTTTTCGAGAAAGGTCAAGCCACCATACTGAGTTCCAATCAGTAAAGATGTACAGTAAAGCAGAACTCAAAAGTTTATTTCTTAGTATCCATGGTTGAGTTAGGTCTTACTGCATAGGCAGGGTGTTCCATTTTTGCTTTCAAGTTTAGTTCAGCAATAGTGGTCGCACTTAACACAAAGACATCCTGTCTCCTGCACAAGACAATCTTATCTAGCCGTCTGACATAATGTTCCTGTGTTTTCTCTGGTACTCCCTCTACAGTTACATAATTACAAAGACTTCGGTCTATGTCCATTAACAAAGCAGTACTCTGATATTCCAGTAGAGCAAACTGACCTTCAATCTCTCACTATTAGTGGATCGCTCTTTGGTTATACATTACATCATAGAAACAACTAAGGAGTGGTAGTTTGAATCAGGGGGCAGGACTTCATTTCATTCTTTCTGTTTCATTTTCTTGTGATCTACAATGGTGAGTAGCAGCTTTTAAGTGCTTACATTTGCCTATGTTTTATATTATTACGACTATATTCTACATTCATAACTCCATTGGTGTTGTCAGTGAAATGTGTAATTACTGTAATGTGTTGTGTTTTATTTCGGATGGCATCAGGCTGCTGCACAGCAGAGGTGAGTCAGCTGATTTACTCAACCACAGTTTGTTATTGCTGCTTTCTGCTTTTGAATCTCTAAAACTCTTGATGTTTATTATTTTAGAGAAGAATATCTGAAGCAAGAGCCATTCAGAAGGAATGCTTTTCTGATCATCGTTAAAATGGTGAAGCTGAATTCAGAACATGCTAACATACCGTTAGTGGATGAGGTACTGTATGTCTGATGGGGACTGTTATAACTTTTGAAATGTTCCAGTTTTGGACACAATGCATTGCACGGCCCTGTCTTAGTGTGCTTGGTACACCTGATTCTTCGCAGTTACACATAACACAGAAAATGATATCTGTTTGAATGTGTTTTGACTTTACAGATTCTTCATAGCATCTTCTTTTTGGGAAAGATCAACAAGATACCATTTTCCCCAGAAGATATTCTGAGTGATGATGAAGACTTGCTTAATGAGTTGAAGGGCCACTACCCTCAGCCTTTTAAACTCTATTCCTCTCAACTACCCAGGCGGAGTCCATTTTCATGTGTGCTAGACATGGTAAGATTGTAGTTTAGCAAAAGATAACACAATTCATCTTGGTGTTGTTACTATTTATTGGTAACCTTAAACATAATACCTAAAAAATAATAACATAACATTTGTGATTGCTTGCAGATTGTCGAGCTGACAAGACAGACTCATCAAGGGAAAAGACAAGAACAAGAGATTGAAAAAGAAATAATAGAAAAGCTGCGCCGGCTCATCAGTGAACTAGAGCTTGGTAAAAACGAGCCTCTGGTCTCCTCCACTATCTGTGTCTCTCACAGCACCAAGATCCCAAATGCAGTCAGGTACTACGGAGTCTCCATGTCCACTTCTGGCCCTAATCCTGGGAAAATCCTGATTGCTGCATCCTGTTTTAGCAGCTGGGATAGTTATGTAGCTGGTGCAGTGATGACCTACTATCCAGAGCAGAGCAGCAAGTACATCAAGAAGAAATATTTTGATGGAACCATCATACTTCCAGAGCAGCATGTCAGGTGCCAGGCTTTTAACCTTTTTGAAAAAGAAGCCAAGCCCCCTTGTAGATCATGTGGGAATTTGTTTGGTTTGACAACAAATGAAAAAAAGGAATGGCCTTATGGCAACTGTGCAGAAGCTGAAAGTGTGAGCAACTTGCTTACAAATGTGGTAGAAATTAGAGAGCAAGCCCGACCAAAAGCTGAGACGTGCACAGAGGAGAACAGGAAGAGAGCTGAAGGGAGTGTCAGGAAAGAGCTTGAAGGTTTTGTGCGCACGGAGAAATTTAAATGGAGTGGTGAATTCTACACCCCACAAAGAGTTTGATCTTAAAAAGGGGAAACATTAATTGGTATTAAATATTGATAAGTACAATTCTCATGGTCCTTCATTATAAAGTAACCAGATCTCTTTTGATATGATTCTTTATCAGTAAAAACTTATAAAAAGAAACTGACTTAACTGACACTGTTAACCTCTGGGAACTGAAGTTACTTCTTATTTGGTAAATCATGTGATCAGAGCTGTCGGATATCATCCTTTATCATGGCAAACTGTTAATGCTC
Organism: Perca fluviatilis; assembly: GCF_010015445.1. Classification (NCBI taxonomy): domain Eukaryota; kingdom Metazoa; phylum Chordata; class Actinopteri; order Perciformes; family Percidae; genus Perca; species Perca fluviatilis. Next base: position 11,172,697 of record NC_053124.1, on the reverse strand, counting down.
CAGCTACTACTGTAACAATAAGGATATCAGTGCATTCATGGCACGAATTGTAAACAAACTGTTTAAATGAACCATGCAGAAGATGCAAAGTTGCTAAATGTATCGTTCGCAATAAAATGACGGTGATGAAAAATTAGGTTCATTCATTTGTTTTGATTTGTTCTCCTGCAACCTCATTTAAAGAAGTAAATCACACCTTTAACAATAAGCTTCAGGGCACCATCAAGGACCACAGTATACGTTTTTAACTTAAAGCTACATTGTGTAAGAATTTCTCCCATCTAGCGGTGAAATTGTATATGACAACCAACTTAATATTACTTTCTAGCCCTTCCTCCTACGGTGGTCGAACCCAAAATTAGCTCTTAGTATCTCCATTGTTTACACGCAGCTGTTCTAGCCACTCCAATATTAACTTTTGTCTTGTTGCTTTGCCTGTCACTTCCCTGGCGAGTAATCTCCCCCTGGCATTCGTCACGGTGCCACTAAGTGTAAGAGGTGGAAATGCAGAGCTATGTCCCTCTTTGGCTAATGTATTTTAAATATGGTGGCGCTACATGGCTGCAGTTATTCGAGCGAGTCGCTCGTCGTGTATTCTGAATGATTCTGAATGGCAGATTCTGCGCGTACGAGAATACTTTGATTAGTTGGTGGAAGTAATTACACATGAAGGAGCACATATTTGTGAAAGAACAAAGGGGTTTTTGTTGTTTTTGGTCATACAATTTGTTTAAAATGAAGTGAAATTAATAATGAATATGATGTTTTTATTTGGCAGAATAATATTGTGTTGTTCTATCCTAAGCAGATTTTCTATGTTGTATTCTTATAAAATGTTCCCCAAATTTCCACCGACTGATTATTGGTCCCACCAATTGCCACCCCACTTAAAAAAATCCAGGAATCGCCCCTGTCAATAAGGTGACCCATCTCAATAGTCTCTCAGCATGACACATTAAGGAGACCATTGAAATGGTTTTATATTCTCAGCAATGTTTTTGCTATTGGTCAAATGTTCAATGTAGGCTATGTTTCCCTGCAGGTCAATGTAATGAAATCACCCAACTATACAGTTTATAGCCTAATGTTATTGATGTTATACTCTTTGTAGCCTCACAGTGCCAGACATATCTCCACAGCGCTGTGTTAGCGCTGCAGTATAGCCTGGCTACACCGCCTATCTAGTCTGGAAAAAAACTATAAAAGCTATAATCATAACCGCCCAGTCTGCGCTAAGCCCCGGTAGTGGATATAGTGAGAAGAAGGGAGGGACATGTTAGGCTTTATACCAGCAAACTACATATGTTGAGCCAGATTACAGCCAACTCTTTGACTCCTACGCCCTCAAATTTAGTTAAGATAGTTTTCTTGCCTTTAGACATTGATATCTCCACAGTGGCAGATCTGTTCTGCCATCTTTTCATCTATTCTTTTACCATCCAAACTGCATTTGAAATCTCCCTTTTTTGTTGCATTTCGAGCTGCGAAGATACTGTAGCCCTTACCAATCTCTTACAATGTTACTTTATATAAGGAGATGACCTCCATTGCCACCTCAGTTTGAATCTTGCAGTCTAGTTGCGAAGCTTGGTAACTTTGTATGCACAGTTACATTTGTAATTTATTTTCATGTGGTATAATGTGTGTTATTAGGTTTTGGAAGATGCTGCAAATAATGTAGGGACAGATGCACCTACAGTCAGACTCAAAACAAGAGGCCTTCTCTCCACTAGCACCTCAACCACCATCTGTGCTGTAGAAGGGCAAAATATTAGAAACACTGCTCAGTATATTGCAGACCGGTTCAATTCCTAACGCTAACTGTGACCTCAATAGACCTCTTTGTATCCTAGCAGCACAGGACCGTCCCACGGCGGTCAGTATGGAGACAGAAATGTAGAAATGTTTGAGTAACGAACATCTACTCCACTGCCCAGAGATGGTGAATCCTCCTTTGTTTTCATGGACCCACCTGGTGATGTCTCATGGAGTGAGCCATTGAAATCTTTGCAAGAATCACCGCAGGAGTTTCAATCTGACCTCAAGTAACACTTAGTGATATGACTAAATAATATTTTTAGAGAGTTCAAAGGTCACAAGCAGCACCGGGTCTCAAGTGCAGCATAGTTTCTAAAAAGAGAAAATGCAATTACAACAGCCAGCCTGAACAAAACTACCAACATCAAGACATACCCCCCCCACATTATGCCTATATGTCGATTAAATGATTTGTTCCTTTTGGACACAGCTCCTTCCGCACCCAATTAGTAACCTAAAAAGTGGGACATCTTTATTGTACTTATAAGAACATTTATATTGTGCTCAGAGATTTTGTGTGTGTATATTTTATGCTTTATGTCCTGCTGAGTTGTGTGATGAGGGCAGACACTTGCATGTGTTGCTCCTAACATTTTGTTTTCTGTTCCTAAACAGTGCTATAGGGGAAGATCCAGATGCTGCAGGAAAGTATGAGGAATTGAGAGGACCTGCATCCATGAACACAGCACTCGGGCATTTCTCTGCTGTGCACATCCACCTCTGGTGGGAGAGAACATGGAGAAGCACTGCATTTTGTTTTTTTAGTACCTGTAATGTAATCTAATCTAATGGAACAAAGAGTGTCTGGAACCAGGTACAACATAAGTCTACCGTGTGGGACTGAAAAAGATCAGACGTCTTCAGTGCGCTGGTGCTTGTTTTATTTTGGTTTCAACCATAAAATGCTCTGGTGGTAAATGTTCAATCATACCTTATCAGTGTACGTAATGTAAGTTCTAGTAACATGTTAAGGATGTATTAATGTCATATACAATTGTTAATTGTAGCCCCTTCAATGCTGCACACACAAAAAATGTATAAATAGATATTCAAAATATTTAAATCAGAAAATAATTCAAAAACAATTACATAGGCAATAAAAAAGAACAAACTATAAAAATTGCACTAAAGGAAGAAATTAAAAGACAAACTAAATTACATTTACAAGTAAAATATAGTTATGTATGCAGTATACAAATACAAAAATATATGCAATATGTGTATTATCAGTAAAAAGTGTTTGAAACTATAGTGTAAATAGAAAACTTTTGTGAAAATGGGAATAAGGGAAGTGCAAAAGTTAGTGGTATGTTAAAGATGCAGTAGGTAAGCCTTTCTGTCATATTTGCTGAAACTGACCCTATGTTCCAGTAGAACTACATGAAGCAGGTCATTTAAAAAAAAATCCGGCTCCTCTGGCATCACCTACAGCCTGTAGTGCGATTTGCAAAAATCCACAGCTCCCTGTTCAGATGCATGCAATCACTGCTCATGCACACACATTTATTCTCCCTTGTGGGGGGAGGGGCTTAGGAGACCGTTTTGGGCTTCAGCAGAAAGGGGGGAGGGACTGAGAAGTTGTTGATGTTAAAATTTTTGGCTAAGTTCTGGATCTTTACAATCCTACCTACAGCACCTTTAATGTGCAAACCAGCATAACAGAAAGTTCCATATATAATTTATATTATGGTGTGTGAAGTTGCTCTGTAGTCTGGTGGCAGAGCAGTAGACATCAGACTAAAACTTTCAACCTTCTTACTGGTGATATTTCACTCCCTCATCCTCCTCTTTCCATCCTCCTTCTTTGGGATGTACAGCATGTAAATGTGATGATGAAACAATAAGTATGACTAAAATGATTGCAGTCCAACACATCAGCCCAAACATCATTGATATAAATTGTTCCATCCATCTTTTTTCTTCTGCTTATCTAGGTCTTGGTCGCAATGGCAGCCGACTAAGCAAGGTAATCCAGATGTGAACTTTATGGTCACATCTGGATTACCTTGCTTAGTCGGCTCTAAAACAGTTGAAACAAAAAAAAACAAAAAAAAACTTCATGATAGGATTTATTGCCGAGCTGTGGTAGGCTATCAGATGGAATTAGTTTTAGCTTCAACTAGGAAGCAAGTATTGAATATTCTGTTCTATCAATGGCTACTATCACTCTTTAACCACAGGGTGGCAGCGTTGCTTTACTCTCAGTACAAGTAAACAAGTAAACAACTTCAACTATTAATCCGTTTTTTTCTACAGGCTTGGCTTTTTTTAGTAGTCCACTCTATTAAAGAGTTGACATCATCACAAAGTTAGCAGTTTTAATCAGTGCCTAAATGGACTATTATGGGTGTCAGTGCATGAGATATCCATAAAACATCCCTCAATGTGATCAAAACAATATTTCCCTTCCCCAGCATGCATCTGCCCTTATGAAGTCTCTGAGAGAGAGAGAGGGAGAGAGAGGGGGGGGGGGCTACTTCAGGTCACTGAAGACCTCACCTCACCTGCCCCCTTTTCCTGTCAGAAGATCACCAAGGATGATATTCTCAAAAAGAATTGTTTTTTTTCTCAGAAGCCCTGAACCTTTTTGACCAGCTTTACTGTCTTTCAGAGGCTGTAGCGGGCTCCATTTTCAAGCTAAATATATTCAATGTTAAAGATTATGTTAAATATATTGGTAACATATTAAACTAAAATACCTAAGAAATCCAGTAGTACCAACCATAAAACTGCCAGTACAGAGTTCCTGTTTGTAATTTCCCCGTTCATGCACGAAACAAGTATAAAGGATCTTAAACGCATCATGCAACAACCTATGGTCCGCAGCGTGTGGGGATGGTCTGGCAAAGCGAGACTATTTGCAACATGTGACGATGAGAGCACTGGAAGGCAGCACAAAAACAGGGCTTGGCGACTCGCGAGCGCATGCGCGTTAGTCGCAATACAACCAAAAGCAAACGACATCTCTTTATTGAAGACAGCAAAGGCTCCACGCTACTCTTCAGCTGAGGTAACTAGCTAAGCTTTCCTCATTTGAGTTCATGTCATAAGACGTTTTCTCACATAGGACTAGCTAGGCTACTAAAACTAGCTATGTATCTCAGTAGCTTAGTTCAGCTCTCTCTGTTAAAACAATTCAGTAACTAAAATTAACGGTCATAATGGACACCAAGGCTGTTTTGTGCCTCTTACTAAACACTGTTTTCAGATTTAACATTCCGAAATGTCATTAGTTTTCAACATTTGAGATGATTAGCACACAAAGAACACAGACTGTCGCCCGTAGCTTCCGCCTCTATCTTTAGAGGAAATGAAAGGTCTTTCTGCTGATCTTTGTGACGCACTTTATGACTTTACTTAGCTATATTATGCGGAGGCCTAACGTTAATTTGTATTTTATTTTATTTATTTATTATTTGAAAACTTTACAAATATGTTATACAGTGTTTGAACAACTTACCAAACCTATAACAAACGATATCAATGTCCATCCAAAGAACATTAAAACCTTACTTAATGATAAAATAAATAAATAAACTCACTTCAGGTACATTAGGCACTTCAGACCTAACGTTAATTACGCACGGAAAGCCGAAATACTTAGTCAATTCTTTAAAAAGAGATTACGATTCGGATTTATACAACTTCTGTTCTATTTGGGAAAACATAAAAGTGTGCATCTCCAGTATGTAGCATTCTTATAATATGGCCTAATAAGTGCGCACAAGTATTTTGTATGCACACTATTTTTAAATAAATAAAGTAATACATCATTCGGGACTTTGGGGATTTTATAGCAAATCGGCAGTTGCCACGAAAGTGAATGTAGGCTGGAGTGTTGCGTTTGAATAATTATCACATTTTCAGAAACAAAAGTTCCATGTTTAATACAACTACTAACTCGATTAACATTGAAATTGAATTCGAAAAGTACTTTAATGAAAGCATTTGAAAATTATCTTTTTAAATTAGGTTTAGTTGTTGATCAAATTATGATGGCCTACAATCATAAAGAAACCATTATTAATGTGTAAGGTGATTATTATAATCACTTTAATAAGTACTTTTAAAATTATACTTTTTGTTGTGAGCTGTCTCACAGCTTAGTTGTCTTTTTAAAGTTTGCAGTTTTTCTGTCTTAAACTATTGAATTACATTTTTTTTCTGTTTTAGACATAAAAAGAGACTAAAAATGGCAGAAGATCCAATCTACGGAAAAGTAAGTAACACCTGTTTGTCAGCTTTTAATTTATTTTCAGTGGCATGAGCTAAATTAAAAATTCTAAATTCATTTAATTCATTTAATTTCTTTTTCTGTTAAATACTAAATAATGAAACAGAATATTTATTTGTCTCATTTGTTGACCATGTTAACATTTAATTCTTCAAGATTATTTTTTGGGAATTTTTAGGCCTTTATTGACAAGACAGCTGAAGAAATGAAAGGGGAGAGAGAGGGGGGAATGACACGCAGCAAAGGACCGTAGGTCGGAGTCGAACCTGGGCTTGCTGCGTCAAGGAGTAAACGTCTATATATGGGCGCCCGCTCTACTAACTGAGTTATCTGGGCGCCCAAATGGAAGTACAGTTTAAACATTCTGACACATAGTAGAGACGGACAAAGATGGAAAAGGGTATGACATGCAATAAAGATCCCTATATGGGACCTATAAAGGGCTTTGTTGCCCACATTTAAACCATAGACCAACAGCAGCACACCCCTGTAATACACTTTTTTTTTTATTGTACTTAAATGTATTTAACCGATTGACTGTTATTGACACTAGTATATTGCCTAGTGTTTCCAAAATGGCCCAGCTTCTGTGACAATATTATTCCATTGTAGTATCTGTACATTCAGGGCTTGAGTAAAGGTTTTGAGTATTTTACTGCCACTACTTTTAACCCTTCACACTTTGTTTTCTTGGTAACAGAGATGCAGAACGGATGACGGTCCAGTGAAAGACAGCCAGTAAGAACCAGTTTTTTTTTTGTTCAGTGAGGTTTAAATGAGCAATAACATGCAACAAGAAAGATGAGGTGCATTTAGTAACTATTTTGAATACATGAAAGGAGTTTAAATTTAAAGCAATTAAGAGATGCTTCCGACATTACAATGAATAGCTAAATGTATACCAAGAAACTCAAAACAATCGCTGAGCTGCTCGGTTATGGAGCCGATGGTTGGCATGGATATGCAGGGTCACACGGTTGTGGAGATGATGTTGGTGATAAACAGGACTTATTAAAAGGCTGCTTTTCTCCCTGTTCACTAGCCTCTGTTCCCAAAAGTAACAATGTTTTGTGTCTGCTTAATCTTTAATTTCAGTATAATGTTTATTTGATACTCTGTCATTTGACATAGGCCTGTTTAGGAAGTTTTGTGGTTCATAGTATTTTTGCTATGGTTCTCCCTGTTATGTAGGGGGGAAATGCTAATTTATGGTCCTGCGGAGGCTCCCCACAGAGCTTTCGCCGTAGCCTACTTGAGTGGCCTGAAATGTATACTTGTACGTTAGTGTTTGTCGACCTCTTCAAGAGAATAGCAGGGCCGGCGTGTGTGTGTGTGTGGGGGAGAGTGTGTGGTAGAGGAAGTGAAAGAGTGACGGGATTCGCTTCGGCGCGAATACCAACTTTAGAGGCATAGTGAGAAACAAAGTGTCTCCCCTGTACTTTCTGTCCACGGTGGGAAATCTGGAGCACGAAAAGTTAACCCTCTCCTTGATTTCATGTTGTTTATGGAGAAGGAGAACCAGGAAGTGAGCAGGGGGGAAATGCAATGCTACCAAGCCACGGCCGAGCAACTTGCATCGCTGCAACATGTAGTTTAATTTTTTGAGAGGTGCACGTCTACAGCGTAGGGTCGGTATCTCCATGTACCTACGGCTAACCCATGGCGTTGATTTAACAGGTGTCAGTAGCTGGTACCACTGAAAAATAGCAAGACGATAGCGTGTGTAGATGCAGCGGCCCAGTGCTCTTCAAGCTACAGCTACTTTGTGTTTATTGGGTCCTTTTTTGTGAGTTTTTGGACGTCAATTGTCAACAGCATACGTACAGTACAGCAGAGCTGAGCTGCTAAAGGTTGCAGACAACAACCTCTGCACCACGGACAATAATAACTGGACAAGATGCGACTACGGGTTTCTCGCGCAGCTTGGACCACTGTGCGATGATAACAACGGAGACTTGGCCAGATCAGTACATCCCAGACGTTGCTATTGAGCTTGCGAGCCGCGCTGTCTTCAGGGTGGACAAGACTATTGTCTCCGGTACGTTGTTACATTAACAACAGCTGTTGTGTAAATGCTGCAGTCAAAGACACTCACTGCTCTCCGGATATTGAGTACCTGATGTTACAGCGCAGACCTTACTACTTGCCCAGGGAGTTAACATCGGTCTTTAACAGCTGTTTATGCACCACCTCACTCCATTAGCCAGCAGCTGAGGGCACAACCAGACAGTATTGTTATAGCAGCAGGGGACTTCAATCATGGCAACTTGAAGTCAGTTCTGCCAAGATTCCACAGATATGTAAACTTCCCAACAAGAGGAGAAAAGAACACTTTAGATCAGGTCTACAAAGCCAGCACTCTGCCACATCTGGGACTCTCAGATCACCTGTCTCTGTCCCTGATCGCTGCATCCAAACCACTCGGCTGTAAACAGAGACCATCCATGACGTATGGACTGAGGAAGCTACTGCAGCCCTGCAGGACTGCTTCGAAGACACAGACTGGCGAGTTTTTGCTGCAGGGGCAGACCTGGAGGGACAAACATCAGCTGTTCATATATATAAGCTTTTGCGCTGAGAGTGTTTCGGAGGAAAATACTGTTAAAGTGTTTCCTAACCAAAAACCATGGTTTAACAGCAAGGTGAGGACCGTGCTGAGAACATGAGACCCTGCGTTGAAGTCTGGGGACCTGCAGGCCTACAGCGAGGCACGGCGAAGCCTGAGGAGGGGCATCAGTGAGGCCAAAAGCAGGTACGGGCAGCGCATAGAGCAATAACTCCAGATGCATGTGGCTGGGGAGGACAGCTACACAGCCGCAAACCCCACCGACAGCACACTGCCAGGCAGTTTTATATTTTTTACTATTTAAATTTTCAAAATCATATTAAGAGCAGGTAAACTGTGTTTCGTTGTTGTGAAACAATAACAATAAAGATATATTCTATTCCATTCACTGCGGGAGGCGATCGGATGAGGAGCCCGTACCGGTGAGAGTCGTGGCTGATCGAGGAAATGCGCTGCCGGACAAATTCCCGTGATAACTCCTGCTTCATTGGATGGGGAAAGGGAAAGCCCACGGAGAACACTTGCTGTCCCAAAATGCTTAAGAACAAGCCCAAGGAATTTGACAGCTATTGGGGCAGATTCCACCAAACAGGAGCAAGGATCTGGACAGCACTCTCAAACGACTATCTCCAGGAGATTAGTGAGTAAACATAAACGTCACCAAATCTTCCCAACTGTGAATCCCAATCAAGTTCATACGGGACAGGGATACTGGTGTGTGTTGGAGTCATTTCAGTGGTGACCAGTGTGTGGCGCTGTGGATAGCCATAGTTAAGTGTGTTGGCGAAGTCTACAGTTTTTGCCCGTGAGTCGGTTTAGAGTTAGTGTCTTTTATTATGAGAGATGTACTTTACTTTTGTTATGATGTAAAAATAAACAGATTGACATATTTAACTTTAAGTTTTGGCTTTTGGACAATTATTTAGGGACAACAAAGGATCCCAAGAGCTTTTGAAGCACGCCATCTACACTGGAGCCACGTGTACTCTAATGACCAAGGCAAAGGTGCGTCAGCAGTGGGCGTCTTAATGTTCGCAGTTTACTTCCTAAACAGGATGAAATAAAAACACTGCTAGTGGATTCAAATCTGCACTTTTTGTGCATACAGTGAAACGGCTCCATTGCAGGATAATTTAATTGGTGCTGCTGGGTACAAATGCTATGGAAAAGACAGAAAAACTGTTAGAGGAGGAGGGGTCTTAATTTTCAAAAATTCCATTAAATGTACAGCAATTGCGTTGGATTAGGTTGTGCAAATTGAATACTTTCATGTTAAGTGGACAGTAAAAGCTCTTTTGTGCTATGAAGACCTGGAAAGAGGACAGACTACATTCCACACAGGAGAGAGAACTCATTCAAGGACAGCATTTGCAGTATAAAGGAGTGGCACATTTAATCTCAAAATGGTTGTCACCGTTTTGCCACTGTTTCCTGGTTGAACAACATGTTTCCTCGGAATGGTGTGCAACAGGCTTTGAGTTATGTTTTCTCTTGTTTGGTGGGTGTGTCCCTAGTTTAAAGGCAGACACACAACAGGGTGTTCAACGCACCCGTTTCCATTTAAAAAAAAAAACCTGTTGCTATGTTTTTTCGGGGCTGAACGTGGCTCAGTTCACAACATATGATGTAAGAACATGTGACCGTCTCCTGGAGACTGAAGACCTGAATCAGAGATGTGTGGAGTACAGACAGGAGCCAGGAACCAAACCAACACATGGCCCTTGGGGAAAGGAGAGGAAATAAAGAAAGTGATAAGATCCCAAGATGGCTGACGGTTTAGTGCAGAACATTGGTACTGACAAAAAGAGAAATTAGGAGAGACAGTGGCAGACCGTGTGCCAATGGCTGTTGAAAACACAAACTGAAGTTTTTTTGTTTGTTTTTTTAGGTTGAAATGGGAAATAAGGGACTGAAGCACACTGATGCCTTTTAATTGCGCAAACAAACGTTTATCTTTTCTAACTTTCAGGTCGGCGGGTCAGATGTTTGGCAAATTCAGTTTCCCACAGTGCAACGGCAAAACAGGTAAGATATTATTATATTATTCCTAAGAGACATTGTTGTGCAGTAGTTGCAGTACAAAGTAGAAATGTGCAATGTATAGAGAAGACTACACACATCTTGGCCTCATATTATAAAACTTTGCTATAAGTATTTTTCATATTCAAACAAACTCCTCTTGTCCGGCATGTGCTGTAGGTGCAGAGTACCTGAAATGGGTGTCAGGTCTTGTGTCTGAGAATAGACACAACAGGGTACCTTTAAAGAATCCAGCTGGCGCCACATGGACGATAGGAAACCTGGAGGACACCATTTACTTAGGGGAAGATGACGAGGTGACCGGGTGGAGTAAATTCTACCTTCCTGAGCCAGTAAACATGCAGGTTATAGGTGTAGTGGAGGGAACTTCGTGCCCGTGTGAGCAGCTGGTTTTGATGACCTGTGAGGACAGACGGGTGTATGCTTACGATGGAGAAGGGGAGGAGCTGCATCTGGTGGCTTCAAGTCTGGATCAGCTACGTGACGCGGAAATAGAGTATCCAGCATCCAAGACCTATTACGATGGGGAGGCCTTCAAAGATATGGTGAGCAGTTACAGTTACGCTTGTGGGGACAAAGAAGGCTATGTGGTTGTTGACCCTGATGATTGTGAGCACTGATAACATGTCTGATAATGTCTGTTGTGTGTAGACCGAGGAGGACTGGGCAGAGGTGAGGAAGGGCGATGTGGGGAAGAGGCTGGACGAAGAGCATCATAAACTGGTGATGTCAGAAAAGTCCAGATTCCTGGAAAATCTCAAATTCCCCATCCTCATCACGTAGTGTATCTTTCAGTGGTGGTGTATATTGCAGTGGTGTTGTAATGGCACATTTACATTTAAGCTCAGTGTTCCTGTTCACTCAATGAAGAAACTTGTCCACATTGGGCTGCTGCTGTCCTTCCTATATTTGCAACTATATTTTTAATAAAATGCAAAAACCTAACTTAGTCTTTAGGTTTAGTCTTCGACTGTATTATTTTCACTTTACTAAACTTTCAAAACTTTTCTCCTGCTGCCAAGAAACTTCCACAACAGTGTCTTGAATAATGTGTGGAATAATTAATCTTCAATATTGTGTGCTTGAACATAGAGTAAAATCTGACAACTTTGGAAAAGTTTGGAAAACATGTACATGCACAGAACCCATTACTGCTTGGGGTGCTTTGCTGCGGCAAACATCATTGTATATGTGTCACATGTGTAAATAAATGTATAAATAAACAGTTGTTTCTACCCTGGTTGTTTTTTTCTACATTTTTAACCAAGAGGTCCTTTATTAATAAAAACAGATCAAATGTATGTGTTTTATTGATTCAATAACTAATGACTCAGCAGGTCAATCTAATCCCAATGTTGATGACTGCGCACAGACGGATGACAGATTGAAGGAAAAACCTGAATGAATCAGTGGACAGATGTGTTGGATGCAGATGCTTTCATGGCTAGAATGAGGGGTCAGTGAGTGGTTTTATGAAAAAGTATGTAAATCATATATCATGGCCTTCAGTCACCTCAATCCAACTTAACCTATGGGAGATTTTGGTGCGGCATGTTAGAATATCTTTTATTCCCTCATTAACCGGTCAAAACCAATTCCATCTATTCCAGATTTTGTTATTAATAGCAAGTTGATTATGGAAAACAGCCCAAGTTTTAATACCTCTTGATTTTTTTTCACATTAACAGATCATGAGATCATTGGCGCGGTTATGTAAAATACTCTCCTCGTTTGACTGAAATTAATTAAATGATATACAGTGCCTTGCGAAAGTATTCGGCCCCCTTGAACGTTTCGACCTTTTGCCACATTTCAGGCCTCAAACATAAAGATATAAAACTGTAATTTTTTGTGAAGAATCAACAACAAGTGGGTCCCAATTATGAAGTGGAACGAAATTCATTGGCTATTTCAAACTTTTTTAACAAATAAAAAACTGAAAAAGTGGGCGTGCAAAATTATTCAGCCCCTTTACTTTCAGTGCAGCAAACTCTCTCAGAAGTTCAGTGAGGATCTCTGAATGATCCAATGTTGACCTAAATGACTAATGATGATAAATAGAATCCACCTGTGTGTAATCAAGTCTCCGTTATAAATGCACCTGCTCTGTGATAGTCTCAGAGGTCCGTGTAAAGCGCAGAGAGCATCATGAAGAACAAGGAACACACCAGGCAGGTCCGAGATACTGTTGTGGAGAAGTTTAAAGCCGGATTTGGATACAAAAAGATTTCCCAAGCTTTAAACATCCCAAGGAGCACGGCGTGCAAGCGCCATAATATTGAAATGGAAGGAGTATCAGACCACTACAAATCTACGAAACCCGGCCGTCCCTCTAAACTTTCAGCTCATACAATGAGAAGACTGATCAGAGATGCAGCCAAGAGGCCCATGATCACTCTGGATGAACTGCAGAGATCTACAGCTGAGGTGGGAGACTCTGTCCATAGGACAACAATCAGTCGTATACTGCACAAATCTGGCCTTTATGGAAGAGTGGCAAGAAGAAAGCCATTTCTTAAAGATATCCATAAAAAGTGTCGTTTAAAGTTTGCCAAAAGCCACCTGGGAGACACACCAAACATGTGGAAGAAGGTGCTGTGGTCAGATGAAACCAAAATCAAACTTTTTGGCAACAATGCAAAACGTTATGTTTGGCGTAAAAGCAACACAGCTCATCACCCTGAACACACCATCCCCACTGTCAAACATGGTGGTGGCAGCATCATGGTTTGGGCCTGCTTTTCTTCAGCAGGGACAGGGAAGATGGTTAAAATTGATGGGAAGATGGATGGAGCCAAATACAGGACCATTCTGGAAGAAAACCTGATGGAGTCTGCAAAAGACCTGAGACTGGGACGGAGATTTGTCTTCCAACAAGACAATGATCCAAAACATAAAGCAAAATCTACAATGGAATGGTTCACAAATAAACATATCCAGGTGTTAGAATGGCCAAGTCAAAGTCCAGACCTGAATCCAATCGAGAATCTGTGGAAAGAACTGAAAACTGCTGTTCACAAACGCTCTCCATCCAACCTCACTGAGCTCGAGCTGTTTTGCAGAGGAGGAATGGGCAAAAATGTCAGTCTCTCGATGTGCAAAACTGATAGAGACATACCCCAAGCGAATTTACAGCTGTAATCGCAGCAAAAGGTGGCGCTACAAAGTATTAACTTAAGGGGGCTGAATAATTGTGCACGCCCAATATTTCAGTTTTTTATTTGTTTAAAAGGTTTGAAATATCCAATAAATTTCGTTCCACTTCATGATTGTGTCCCACTTGTTGTTGATTCTTCACAAAAAATTACAGTTTTATATCTTTATGTTTGAGGCCTGAAATGTGGCAAAAGGTCGAAAAGTTCAAGGGGGCCGAATACTTTTGCAAGGCACTGTATCTAAACCCCTTGTATTGTGTGAACCAGTGGTTCCCCTAGCCTAGATTGATCCACATTAGGTCACAGAACCTGATGTGATAACATTTCACTTCACTTCAGGGACCTCCATCTGAAAAGATTTTGGTTGTTAAAACTGATTAAGACCAGAATTCTATAGTTGTCAGCTACGGTTGTGGAAATAACCGGGAGGAAGTGACACCTACAAACGTATGATCAGAATAGGCAGTCTTATGTCTCTTACTCACATTTTGGCTCACTTTCATTGTGTGTGTGTGTGTGTGTTCTCATTTATGAATCAGAAGCCTTGAAAACCACACAAAGTATTCTTTGGAAAAGCTTACATCATACACCTTGCTGAGTTACTGTATGAGCCTGAATTATAATCCTTAAATTTGACCCATGGTTAAATTAGGTTTCCCATTTCTGCTTTCATTTAAGTTCAGCAACATTTTTGCTGTGTCAGCACCACACTCGAGTATACCTCCTGTGTGCACATCCTGTCACTTGCGTGAGAGGAAAGTCCCTTGCTAATAAAGTGTTGCAACAGCTTTGTTGTTCCATTGCTTAAACATTTCACAGTTTCTGCTTTCAGCACAAATGTTTCAAATAGTAGTAGTAGTAGTAGTAGTGCTCTTTGACCTTGCAATTCTACAAGTTGCTACTTAGACCCTCCTGATGAATTGAACCTTCTTTGCGCAAAGAATAAATACTTAAAACACTTGGTTGACTGAAGCTTTATTTCAGATCTCACCCTATGAATTAGAATTTCCACCACATGATGTAAACAGGTTTTAATACAACTTTTGAGTTCAGCATCTGACATTTGTGCCCGTGCCCTTCATGTGTTTGTACTGGCACTCCTATACAGGTACTTATAAAACGAATATTCAACTGTACCATGACATTCTACTAGAACAATAGATGTAATGGATGCCGTGTAGTATTCATATCTTTGTATAACTATCATGCCGATCACGTCATGGAAGCTATAAGGTGTGGTAGTTGTGGTAGTTGTAGGGCTTCATTTCCTTCTTTCAGTTTCATTTACTTGTGATCTACAATGGTAAGTGGTTACTTTTAGGTGCTTTTCTTTGCCTATACTTTATATCATTACGAGTACATTTTTACATAAAAATGTATTTGTGTTATCAGAGAAATGTGTAAGTGTTGTAATGTGTTGTCTTTTTTTTCCTGATGGCTTCAGGCTGCTGCATGGAGGTACGTCCGCTGATTTACCTAACCACAACTTGTTACTGGCACTCTGCCTTTTAATTCCCTAAAAACAATTTGGTCACACTTTATAATAATGGTACATATCAGCAAAAGCTTTAATATTGTCTAATCTCGATTATTGTTCAGTGGTATGGTCTAATGCAACTCAAGAAAAAATAACTAAATTGCAAATGATTATAGGTGTGGATGTCGGACAAATGTTGTTACAATGCACAAATGTTTAGGTTGGTTATTTGTAAGAAATAGATTATTCTATTCATTATTTGTTTTTTTTTAGGAATATTGTTGTTACAAAGAAACCATCTATTTTGTATACTAAATTACCTTTTAGTTTAGATATACACGACTATGCGACTAGACATGCCACAAGAGGTAACTTTACCAAAAGCAAAGACTAATACTGTTAAACGAATGGTCATGTATAGAGCAATGGAAGAATGGAATGTGTTACCTGAACAAATAACACAAGAAAGCAGTAAAAGGAGATTTAAAAGTTTAGTTAAAACATATCTATTGAGTAGAGAAGTTGAGTAGACAAAGAAACAACATTGGTTGAGGTTTAACAATATATGTATGTTTCTTCATCAATATATATATATATATATAATATCAATATGTTTCTTTCAAAATGTAATGTACTTAGAACTAAAGGAGTGGGTTGGCAAAATGATACAGAGGTCACTACATTTACACAAAAAACTGTAGCCTATACTGCAGATGCATTTTTATAGTGGCTTTATTCACAACAACATAAGGCTTGCACTCACTCAAGTAGGATATTTATGAATTTTACTTTTTACTAACTTCTAAGTGTCTGAAAACCAGAAATGTCTTTTTGACAATGTTTTATCATTTGAGTGGTCACAAAGATGATTGCTGCATATTCCACCATTAATCATATCTTATTTATCAATTTTATGACATGGACCAGGTCAGCACTTTATTTGAAGGGACACAAACATGAAGTAATGAAGAAGTAATGTTTAGTTAATCCTGATTACAACACTACAATTCAGTTTCTTTGGCCTTTTGCTTTAACTAGAGATTTACCTATGAAGAAGACATGAACAGCATTAATAAATCAGAAATGATGATGATTGAAAAACCTTAATTACCTTATTGATGCAGTAATTAATGTAATGTTCCTACATTAAGTCATGCGTGAGATAGTATTAATCCATATACATGCTTTTCTGTACATGAAGTAATACAATAATACATGTACCATTATTATAAAGTGTTACCAACAATTCATGTTTATTATTTTAGGGAAGAACGTCTGAAACAGGAAGAGCCTTTCATAATCAATGCTTTCACGCTTATCAAGAAAATGTTGGACCTGAGTTACCCTCCTTCAAAATATACTGCAGGGTTAGTGGATGAGGTATGTCTGATGAGAATGTTATACACTTTTAAAATGTTCTGTTTTTGGACACAATGCATGGCCCTGGCATGGTGTGTTTTGGTTTCTCAAAATAGAAAATAATATCTTTTTGAATGTGTTTTGACTTTACAGTTTCTTCATAGCATCTTCTTTTTGGGAAAGATCAACAAGATACCATTTTCCCCAGAAGTTATTCTGAGTGATGATGAAGACTTGCTTAATGCGTTGAAGGACCGCTACCCTCAACCTTTTAAACTCTATTCCTCTCAACTACCCAGGCGGAGTCCATTTTCATGTGTGCTAGACATGGTAAGATTGTAGTTTGTCAACAGATAACACAATTCTTCTTTTTAAAGTTGTAGAGAATTGATACTTCACCTAAACCAATACCACAGTTTGTGATAAACGTACATTCACAAACACAAAGCATGACTCAGTAATTGATTGGATGTGTCTGTGGAAATAACAGCAGCTTGATACTATTTATGGTTGCTCACAGATTGTCTACCTGACTAGACAGACTCATCAAGGGGAAAGACAAGAAGAAGAGATTGAAAAAGAAATAATAAAGAGGCTGCGAGATCTCATCCGTCCACTGAAGGAGGGTAAAAAAAAGAATAAAAAAAAGCCCCTGGTCTCCTCCACTATCTGTGTCTCTCACAGCACCATCACCCCAAATGCAGTCAGGTACTACGGAGTCTCCATGTCCACTATTGGCCCTAATCCCGGGAAAACCCTGATTGCTGCATCCTGTTTTAGCAGCTGGGATAGTTATGTAGCTGGTGCAGTGATGACCTACTATCCAAATAAGGTCAAGAGGGAAAATTTTGATGGAACCATCATACTTCCAGAGCATGTCAGGTGCCAGGCTTTTAACCTTTTGGAAGAAAGAGACAAGACCCCTTGTAGATCATGTGGGAATTTGTTTGGGTTGACAACAAATGAAATAAAGGAATCGGATTATGGCAACTGTGCAGAAGCTGAAAGTGTGAGCAAGTTGCTTACAAATGTGGTAGAAATTAGAGAGCAAGCCCGACCAAAAGCTGAGACGTGCACAGAGGAGAACAGGCAGTTGGCTGCAGAGAGTATCAGGAAAGAGCTTGAAGGTTTTTTGAGCACAATGCAATTTAGTTGGGAAGGTAAATTCTACACCCCACAAGGAATTTGATCTTAAAAAGGGGAAACAATTGAATGATTGAAGCGATCGCTGGGTTAGGGTTAGGCTTGATCAATTAAGGTTTGATTGATTAAAGTTGATCAATCAATCAATTTTGTTTGTCACATGAATAGGAGATACAATATGATGTATTGATCATGTCATTCACAATAAAATTACAGTGATGTAAAGTCATGTTCATAATTTGTTTTGAATTGTTTTCTCCTGCAACCTTTGCCAGTATATAGAGAGGAGATAATTAATTTGGAGGAAACATGTTTAGATGACCTACAGGCAGTGTAACAGAGGGAGAGGAGCTGAGACCAACTGCTCTGTATTGTGCGATGGAGTGAGAGAAAAAGTCATCAATACAATATTTGAACATTTTAGTTCAAAAATCCAGCCAGTTCTAGCTAAACCACCATTTTCTCACCACACTCTGAATTAGATCAGACTCTAATCAAATGAGTGTGCAGTGAGAAGTGATATATTACAAAAGAGAGAGTGACACAAAGGAAAATGTCCCATCCTGTCCCAGAAATGCTTGTTACTAACCTAGCTCTGGGGAGTTTACTCCCCGGAGTCCTTATGTTTCTTCTTCGCCCAGAATATTGCCTTGGATTAGGTTGGCACCAAGACCTGGGTCTAGTGTGCAGCTGATGCTGTGGACCTGCTACACCCTGCTACGCTCTGCGACTCCCTGCAGTGTCCGGCTGCGTCCTGCTGAGTCCTGCTGAGTCCTGCTGAGTCCTGCTGAGTCCTGCTGAGTCCTGCTGCGTCCACTGCGTCCACCCATGCTCTGCTGTGCCACACTACATCCCGTAACGCCCTGCTGTGCCCTACTATGACATGAACTACTACCATTGTATTCACTGTTCCATTATCTTTATTATGACTATTATTGCCACTGTTCATCACACCCCCAACCGGCCCGTCAGACACCGCCTACCAAGAGTCTGGGTCTGCCGAGGTTTCTTCCTAAAAGGGAGTTTTTCCTCGCCACTGTCGCAATAGCCACTGCTAATGCTTGCTCTTGGGGGAATTACTGTAATTGTTGGGGCTTTGGAAATTTGGAAATTATAGAGTGTGGTCTAGACCTACTCTATCTGTAAAGTGTCTCGAGATAACTCGTGTTATGATTTGATACTATAAATAAAATTTTATTGAATTGAATTGAATATCACAGCACTAGTTTATTTATGCTAATACAGATGTGTGGGAGCTGTGAATGAATTGTGTGTATCAGATAGGGGTGGGGGAAAAAATCGATACAGCATAGTATCGCAATATTTTCCGTGGCAATACTGTATCGATACACAGACGCCAAGTATCGATCTTTTATTATATATGTGTTGGTCTGCTTGACAATCCCATTTTGCAGCAATACAATTGAAATGAGATGAACAAACAGAGACATGTATCTTTTTAGACAAAACAGATGTTGACAGTTTTCTTTTGGGGACATAATTTGAAATTTGGAAAAATTTGAAGTTGGAAAAAAGGTAGTAAATTGCAATATATCGCAGAATATTGCAATATCTTTAAAATCGCAATAATATTGTATCGTGACATAAGTATCGTGATGATATCGTATCGTGAGGCCTGTGGTGATTCCCACCCCTAGTATCAGAGTAGATGCAATGAATGAGACAATTATAAAAAATGTAACGTAGCATCTTGTGGGTGTGTGTGTGTGTGTGTGTATCAAAATGAAGGCTAAGTTCAAAGATGGGTGTGGTGGTAGACAAAATCACATCACCCCAATCCTGGCTTCGCTCCACTGGCTCCCTGTTCATTTTGGAATTGATTTTAAGATTTTACTGATCACTTTTAAAGCTCTTCTGGGTCTGGCTCCTAGCAACATAGCAGAGATGTTAACCCCATATGAGCCAGCATGCAGCCTTAGCTCCTCGGTTGGGGCCCTTCTGGCTGTTCCAAATTCGAGGCTTAAATCTAAAGGTGGCCGTGGAACGACCTGCCCGAGGGATAAGGCTTGAAATAAGTCTTTTAAATCACTTCTTAAAACCCATTTTATAGTAATAAAATAATGATGTACTTATTTTGTCTTCTCACCCCTATGTTTGCGTGTTTTGTCTTCTTGTTTTTATGAACCCAATTTTGTCTTGCTATTGTTTGGCCCCACTGTTTAGTTCTCTGTTGTTTTATTGACCTCTGGATATCCTGCTTTCGCCTTGCTTTGTCTTTCAAAGCACTTTGTAAACTCTGATTTTAAAGGTACTATAAATAAAGTTATTATGTTACTATTAGTATCATAAATACTGTACTTAATGTTAACAGGAAATCATACAATATGTACAGTATAACTGTAGCTTTGGAAAGTTTCTTTTTTTAACACTTTTTTTGTTTTTGTGGAGCAGTTTCATCACCACCCATAATGTATTACATTTATAAAAAAAATCAGCTGGGAGCTGTTCCTCTTTTTCCTTTGTGCATTGCATTGTGGGAATATTTTTGGCCAACCTGTTGCACACTCCTTTCATGCAACTCACAGCAAGAGCCTGCTCAGACCTGCTAACAATATCTCTTCTGAGTCCTCGCATGTTTTAAATGGAGAATCCCAATTCCAACAGGCCATTTAGAATCCCTCCATTTAAAGAGAGTAAAAGTCTTTTATACATCAGTCCATCCTGTTGCTAAGCGTGCTGAGCTAACTGAACTCTGAATCCAGGGGATACTTGTCATGACTGTTTGATGTGTTTTTGTACTTCTATGGAATGGATAAGGATTCAAAATTAATTTCATCGTAAACTGACTAAAGTTATATCTTATCATATGGTATCAACAGCACACACAACAAGTTACCATTTTTAGTGTCCATGGTGTATGGTTTGAGTTAGTCTCGCATAGCCAGACCTTCCTCCACAGTGCTGCTGCGGAGGGTCCGGCTTGTCCACACAGCATTCTGGGATGGGAGAAAAACGTGCTCTGATTTATTGGCATTTCTTTTAACCAATCACAATTGTCTTGGGCGGTGCTAAGCGCCGGACAGAGCCACGGTGCCGCTGCAAAAAAGCCTCTGGAAGGAACTTGTTTCAGTGGAACGTGTACGTTCAAAGATTGTTTTAGTTGTGTGAGAGAAAACTCAGCTTGGACAGATAGTTGTCTAGCTAGCTGTCTACCCTGCAGAGATCTGAGGAGCAGTTAAAAGTCATGGCTATAGACCATAGACTAGGTTTGAGTAAACCCTATTTTGTTACTTTTCAGTGTAAACAAACTGTATATAAATAGTTAATTTTAATACATTATTTTCACTTTGGCTTCGAACCATGTGTTCTACCCCCTTTGTCTGGACCTTGAGCCAGCTCATCAGGGTTGAGTTTGTTGTGACCAGTGTTGTATAAAGTACTAGAAAGCAATACTTGAGTAAAAGTACAAGTATCGTACTAGAAAAAGACTTCGGTAGAAGTGAAAGTTACCTTTTAAAATATTACTTAAGAAAAAGTCTTAAAGTATCTGATATATACTGTACTTAAGTATCAAAAGTAATTTTCTGATATTTAATGTACTTAAGTATCAAAAGTAAAAGTAAAAGTTGTTTTTTTTAAAAGCAAGCGGTTAGAACTTTTATTGTGGCTTTCTTATAGTAAAGCATAAAGCATATTCAGGGACTTTTCAGGCACAATTCTCTTAAGTTCAAAGAACAAACAGCATATGTTTAGAGCTGACATCAATGTACAGAAACATTTCTTGCAACACGGGTGTATGACGTTATCTTCACCACTACCCTGTTCACCGAGTTCACCACTATTGTCGGTGTGGTCCGAGCAGGGCTCAACATAAAAAAAAATCCCCACTGGCCCCCGGGGCCAGTAGATCAGAGTTTTGCTGGCCCCTTCTACATTTTTACTGGCCCTGAAAGAAATATCATAGGTGTGATTGGAAAAGGACAAAAAAGCAGGAAAAAATCTAGCCACTGCCACTGGATGTTGTGCCATTAGCAGCAAAGCTAGACCAGGGGTCATCAACTACATTCAAATAAAGAAAATAAAATTATACCTAATACGCATCATCTTGTCATCTTGATATTTTCACTTTCTTACTAAATTAATGCTATATTTTTTACATTAGTAAGCAAACCCCTAAAAACATGGAAAATCCATAATGATAACTAGATAGGCTACTTAACTAGAAAATGATCTCAGATTAGTCCTGTATGCCTAATTTGAAATAAGACGATTCTGTTGCTAAATAATACAACCGGCAACATCGCCAACAATGAAGAACGCGTCATTCACGTGCATATTAAGTAGCCACGAGTATTTGTTTTGGTCTTAAAATACATCCATAGGTTTACCGCTCCAGCGAGAGGATGGCTCGTTTAGAAATCAGCTACGTTTACAATAGTTTGTCCAAAGTTCAAGATTGGTTGCAAATTAAGACAAACCGTTAGACTACAAACTGACATCTTTCATTTTAGCTCGTTTGTAAAGTCGCTATTTGCAGAGTAGAGCTGGGTTTTCACAGCGCGGTGGACGAGAGTGGACAGCGCAGACAGATCAGACTGAGATATGGGTTTCTACGTGTTTCTGCCTGTAGAACAGGTAGGTGGGTTATTGATAAGTATTGACTCTTTAATCATGGAGGTTTTATTGTAGGCTACCTACTTCCAGTAACGAGTGTAGCGTTAGTTCATCTGCGCCATCGGCGGTAAATAATCCTCGGTAACGTTTCCAGTCAGTAGGCTACATGTGCTGCGTGAAGTAACGCACACACCAGTGACTGTGGCTGCAACCAGCCCGACATACGTTTTTACTGGCCCCGGGCCATCGGGCCATTGCTTATGTCGAGCCTGGTGGTCTACGATAACGGGAGGTCCAGTAGGTGCTCATGCTTCCATGGCGGTTTGCAACAAACAAGCGCTGAAATAGAGCGCGCGGTGTGCGGAGCGTGCGTAATGCAATCTATGAGCAGTGATTCGCCAAACCTCCCTTATTGCAGTCGCACACATTTCTTCTAATTTTATTTTTTAGTAACGAGTAACGAAGATGCTTAGTGGAAATATAACGGAGTAAAAGTATACATTTTATCTAGGAAATGTAGTGGAGTAAAAGTGAAAGTTGACATAAATTTAAATAGCGAAGTAAAGTACAGATAGGCTACGTGAAATTTCTACTTAAGTACAGTAACGAAGTATTTGTACTCCGTTACATTACAACACTGGTTGTGACAAATACTGCATCATTCCCATAGCTACACACTAAATCATACAAATGCGTCGTTTCCACAATAGAACGATCAATCTGTAACCATACAGCTTTTATATTCAGAGAGCCACACCGGTTGACTCAGCAGTTAAGCATCTCACATTTGTGTCCAGACTTGTTTAGCTTTGGCACACCTGAAATAATTGCATTCAAGACAAAGCTCCCTGAACCTCACCCTATACCCAAGAACAAATTACGACATTGCCTAAGATCACATCAACAAGATAAAACGGTAAACACCTACAGTTTATGGGTGTCGGCAAAACCTGAGAGCAACGGATCTAAGTTTGATTCAAATAGAGTATAGCATAGTCAAACATCATCAAAAGCCCTGTAATCATAAAGTAACATGGTGCAGCATAGAGAAACATATTTTACTAATCTATACTCAATTAGTAAACAAAATCACGCTTAATATAATATATGTAATAATATGTACTTTGTTGATCCTCAGTGGGCAAATCAGGTATTGCAGCAGCACAAAGAGAAATAAGTACAGATACATAGAGAAGTATAAATATAAATGGAAATAAGAGGTATATTCAGCTAGTGTAATTGCAGAAGTAATAAGAAAGAAATGAACTATAAAAGAGCAACTTAAGACAAAGTTAAAGTGACACAGTATGATAGATTGATAAATAAATAGTATAACAGCATCCACCAGAGTAGTATATAAGTATAAGGTATAAGATATAGTATAAGGTGCAATGTAATAGTAGTAGTAGTAGTAGAAGTAGTAATAGTAATAATATAATACTATAGTAATACAATATATAATATAGTATCCAGTGAATATTAAGAAAAAATCCAAGACACTTGTCTTTAGAAAAAAGGGGAAATGCTTTTAATACTTGGTACATCTGGCACATTCTAACTAGAATAAGGTTTAAAAACACCACTTAGGGTGCCTGGGTAGCTCGCCTGGTAGGGCATGCGCCCATATACAGAGACTCAGTCCTTGCCGCAGCGGCCGCGTGTTCAGTTCCAACCTGTGGCCCTTTTCTGTATGTCATTCCCCCCCTCTCTCCCCTTTTGTGTCTAAGCTGTGCTATTGAATAAAGGCCTATAAATGCCAAAAGAAATCTTAAAAAAATACATAAAATAAAAACCTTCACTTCAACATGTTTCAGCATTCTGCATTTATATTGTATACTGTACATATTGTATATATATTGTATATACATAATATAGTACAGTACAGCAGTATAACATAGAATTATAGGACTCTTTTCCTGCTATAACGTAATCTCAGAGATTATTCCTTCACAGCGAGAAAATCTCAGAGTTGAACCGGGCAGACCAGTGGCGGTTTTTGGCACGGGCGAACCAGGCAGCTGCCCGGGGCGCGATATTACGAGACCCGCCCTTCAATAGCATTCACACACTACAATTGGCCAGGCGTCCATGCTTACATGTACAGGTCCTATCCGCTGACCAATCCCCTAACCCTAACCATTGACATATATATTAACCCCAACCAATCGAGCTGCTTCGTAGGGCGGGTCTTGGCGTGGCCATAGTGGGATTCGTAATTTTGCGCCCGGGGCGGCATTTTTCATGTCACATGGGGGCGGAACGAGAATTTAGAAAAAAATCCTCTGCGCCGCGAAGCTGTTTTCTGTTATCTATCGTTTCACTGTGTGGGGAATTGGCAAATCGGCGCCCCCCTTGCAGCTGCAGGCGCCCTGCTTGTACCCCCTACTTTCATAATGAAATGGACTAGTCCGTAGGCCTGCGGTGCGGGCGCGAAAGATAAACACACGGTGACAGGAGAACTGGGAAGTACAGAGACGGAGGAAGATGAGTCTAAGCATTTCTTTTACATCAATGGTCTAAATTTGGTCTATGGTCTAAGCGAAAATGAAACAAAGTTACCCAAGCTGCTCAAATAAAAGAAAAAAGCGAAAAGACATGTTTTCGGCAGTAGCCTAGCAGGACCTTCATCAGCTCCCCGAGGCTGATGATAGTGGTGGTGTCTGCACAGTGAGGAGGAGACTCAGGAGGAGAGGGACAGAGATGAAGGAGTGAGAGTAGAACCTGCGGTAAGCACAACTCCCCTTAAAACACTTTGCCCCTTGATAAAACTGAGCCAAAAACTGAGTGTTGGACAAACTGTTGATGATAACAATACAACAATAAAAGACGTAGGCATGCTTAAAGTTTACTGTATGATTGCATTAGTAGCCTATAAACGTTGCACATCATGCAAACGTTCTTAACGAGAATTGATGCTTTTCTATCTGCACAGGCAGACAAAAACTCATGATAGACCTCTTCAAATTAAAGCATAGGGCCTCTTGAAATGATAAATAAAAAATATACATATATATATAGCTTGTTTTATGATTCATGAGGAGTGACACAAAGGAAAGTTTGTTGGAGTTGTTGTATTAATAAATGGCACTTTTTTTGAAGTATTTAATATGTCAACTCTCACTGATTCTTGCTTACTCATTACATGGCGTTAGTAGTTTTAAGGAGTAGGAGTTGCTATACATATTCAGGGGAGAGCAAGGACGGGTGGTATTTGTGATCTTATGTTGTGGGCCGGTCTGGGCCAAAATGCCAGGTGCAATTTTTGGTCCCAGTCCGTCCATGTCAGTCACTGTGGCTCAAGCAGAGAGGAGCTTTGCCAAACTAAAGTTGATCAAGTCACTGCTTTAGGGCACTACATTAGTTAATAATAATAAAGTATAGTATAGTATGAAATAAATAGTATATATAGCAAGTATATGATTAAATCAGTCCAACAGAGAGTTGGTGGGAAATGGAGAGTGATGAGAGTCCTGACTGTAGCAGATATAAGAATTCAAAAAAACATGGTGTTGAATGTGAGCTGTGAGCTGGAGCAGAGTATCTTCGTTAGCACTATGTGACCAAATATGTCCAGAGACAGCAAAATGACTTCAAGCTTTTCATGCACATGCAATATAATCATAATAAACTTCACACTTCTCTTTTATAACATTACCTTAACATTAAACATGACCCGAAGATTAAACTCAGTTTGACAGGTGATTTCATATTGTCTTTTTCCTCCTGAGGGGCTGTCAGTGACAGAGATGCACCACTAGATGGCAGCACAACCATGTTCTTTTAAAATCTGCTTCGAGCTCATAATAAAATCATCACTTCACTATCTATATCTTATAGATTAGATTTTATTTGAAATGTCTAATATAACAGTAGAACACAGAGACTTGAAGCCAATAGCAGAATAATCACATTTTCTCTGGTACAGATTGTACTGTAATTTGGAAATGAAGTAAGCTATGACTACACTGTCCTGGCTGTTTTGTTGTGATCCTCGGGCTTCTTCTATCACCTTCACCTCTGACATGCCAGACTGCTGCTTTCACACCAAACAATGACAGGAAGCATGCTATGGTCCTCATAGTCATTTCCCATCTTTTAAAGGAAAGACAGGGATCAAAGTGCAACGGGAAGAGCAAATAATTCACATTCACCTGTCATCAGGTATTACCTTAGGCCTATTCAGTGCTAGGACAATTACACTTCAAATGAATTAATTCACCCAAAGCACTGATGCAGTGCAAACAAAATAAAATACTGTTGCAGATGTATACAGATTGTTTTGATTGTGATCAGGGAATTCCAACTCTGGACACACTCGCATTGTATTACCCACCACTTCATTAAAGCCAAATATCATCACTAATTTAATATTACTTGTTATTACTAGTGAGTTCATTTTTGCCATTTCTGAATCAGAAGTCTTGAGAACCAAACAAAATGTCATTCTTCAGGAAATGTTTGATGAGTGATGGGAAGGTTGGGTTTTATTTCCAACTGCTACGTCACAGATGCTTTGTCTGGCTTTTCCTGTGGCCCTCTCTCCAATAACATGTTTGTTTTCAGATCTATATTTGTGTAGCCAAGTGCTACCGGTGAGGGAAATCCTGTCTGACCTCTCAGACGGTTCTGATGAAAACACTGGCACTTGGTGACGTCCAGGAGACGGAATGTTAATTTTTCTTTAAACCTTACGTAATGCGCTGCTCTAATCTTTGTTTGAACAGGCAATCCTCAGAGCTAACCTGGAACCGAATGACTTGGTAGGACTCTCAAATGTTCTTTACTATGAGAGCGCCCACATTGAGTATGCACACTGATGATGAATGCTGCATCACACTCGCGTGCACACACACATAAACACACACAGATGGTTGCAGTTAGACTGTAATATTTTCACTGAAGTTGCCCTTGGTGTTTCATGTCAGGAAAATCTGAGTCATGTTTGTTTGACAGATCATCTCTGATCTAATGTACGTTTTGTTGAACCACCCTACAATGCATTAAAGCATGTTTTTAAGTAAAACAGATGTTCAGATAGTTAACACACATCGTCATCACTACACTATAAGAGGTTGCACTTGCAGTAAGATTAACTGTCCAGTACCAGCTCATTCTCAAACAAACAATTTTTTCGTGAGTTTGGTTATTCATTAACCTGTGGTTGCTATTTTAGCATACCTACACCTGCACACCTTTTCCATGTACCATCACAACACACAGTAGCCTAACTAATCCATGGAAGTTTTGGTGTTTGGCTGGAAAGGCTCACTTGAAGATATACACATGCTAACAAGATAAGCAGCGCTAAGGTACCCTTTATTAGCGGCCACATTTGCAACTTTTACTGTAGCACAAAGAATGACAGGTCTTTATTACATTGGGACCACAAGCGTAAGGAAACAGGAACATTTACCCAGTAGCAGTTTCTATTAGCTGGTTGGTTTTCTCTGGTTTATCTGTGAACGAGCAGCGCTGCTAGCATTAGACATTGCACCAGAAGAACAGTCAGAGATCAAATTGAATGCAGTCTATTTCAACGGGTTGATGCTAGATCGGATCAGCTAGACGTGCCTTGTGGCCCACCTTATTCTGCCTCTTATTGGCTTACCCAAGTTTACCCTAACCCTAACCAATCCCTATTCCTCAAGCCTGAACCTAACTACGTTGATCATTCTAGGAGATCCGATGCCTTCTGCTTTCTTTGTGTTGGAATTTTAATTTCCGGTGGATTTGTGAGGACTATGGTTAACTGCTCCTCAGATCTCTGCAGGGTAAATCCAGACAGCTAGCTAGACTATCTGTCCAATCTGAGTTTTCTGTTACACGACTAAAACAACTTTTGAACGTACACATGCTCCACCAAATGAAGTTCCTTACCGCGGCTATTTTGCAGCAGAAACGGGGCTCTGTGCAGCGCTTGACACTGCCCCAGATGATTTTGATTGTTTTAAAGACAAGCTCTTTAGAAAAAAAAGTCTAAGTGTTGTCATATTTTTCCACCCTTTAAAAGGGAATAATATACATTATTTAATTTTATTATCCAGGTACAGGTGCAGTAAGGGTCTTTGCTGTTTGCCTGCAATAGCACTGGGACGACGCAACACGTTTATCCAGGCCAAGAGGTAGGCTGGTACAACCCCCCGTCAAATCAAAACATGTCATATTTACACTTCGGTTTGTGTACGGATTAAACAAATGAGATATATCTTAAGCTTCAGAGCTACTGGTAGGCTGGTTTTTGATACTGCCTCTTTTGTTACCAGAAAAAGCCAAGCTGCTGTTTCCAGTCATGCTAAGCTAAGCTAACTGGCTTATGGCGATAGAGGGGTATCAATCTTCTCATCTAACTCTTGGCATGAAAGCATATAAGTGCATTTCCCAAAATGTTGAACTATTTCTTTAATTTATTATTACATCTTATAAAAGTCATGCATATATTACAAACCGTAAGCACTGTGTTCTTGTTTCTGAAATGTTTTTAAAATCAAATAAAGCCCAACTTTAAAAGGTTTTGTGTAGACCTGCTGAAGAAGGAAGCCATCGCCTCAGATCCTGTCCCCTCAGAAATGTACTGTATGTGGGTGGGTGCAGACTCAATAGTCTGCTACTTTTTACTTTTACTTTTGTAGCTCTAATGCTAAGCTCTTCCTGGTATGTACCAATCCCTCTGACCACCCAATCACCAGTATGTTTGTTTGGGTGTTAACACTGTAGAGGACAACCTGAGGACTGTGTTTTGTGTGTGTGACAAAAATAGCAGCAAAGTAAGTTATTTTGTTGTTGGGACACGCTGAAACAGGCCAGTGGTCAGTACACACATCCAGTGCAGTTAACAATAGCTTTTGTGAATTAATTTGTGTATGTGTCTCATGTTGTTGTGTCTATCTGCAACCACTGATCCAGACTGCCAGGCAGTCCAAGGCCAGGCAGCAGCACAGCAGGGGGTTTGAGGCATTTGGATGAGGCCGCTGCCTTTCTACCATCACTTCCCATCATGCCGTTTAGTATGGCCACTTTTTGAATGTGTGACTCAGCAATCCCTTGGTGGACGTTTTCATGTCGCTGCTCTGTAACAAAGAAGAAAGTAACACAATGTTCCCATGGGGTTAGTGTGTGTGTGTGTGTGTGTGTGTGTGTGTGTGTGTGTGTGTGTGTGTGTGTGTGTGTGTGTGTGTGTGTGAGAAAGAGGGAGAGAGAGAGAGAGAGAGAGAGAGAGAAGAAGAAGCCAGGCTTTCCCCACCAATCAGAGTCCAGCTGTTGCTTTTACAGTCTAATGAAGACTGAGTTTGTCTTTGGTATTTAACTGTGATCTTTTTTTTCCTGCACTCATGCATTTTATTTATACAACCACACGCATGCCATTCTCACGCTCATTCACTTTGACATCACAGAGGCGCTGATGGAATGCTGTTTTTTTCAGCCTTCTCTTTAGGGCTAACTCCATTCTTGATAAACACAAATAAAAAGAACTGTATGTGAGACCAGAGTGTGTTGTAGCACAAAGTGGGAGGATATAGTCTTCGTTGGCCCATAAAACCTGACATGAAATCATTTATAAAGTGTTGCTGCTGGAACATACAGTGAACTAACCAGCCTCAGTGCATGTCTTATATAACAGGCCATATACAGAGCAAGTGGGCCCCAGCCCTTGTGAAGCTGTCATCTGCTGGAGTAGTAAAACAATGGGAGTGAAGGGTGAGAGATAACAGTGCACTACCCCTGCTGTGATAATAACACTGTGCGATGGCTATATTTAGGGGCTCACTTTGACAAAATTGCTTCGTGTGTATATGTGCGTGTACGTGGCAGTGTACACTGGGCTGCCCAGAGCTATGTAGCGCCACAAAAGCTCGTAATTTAACTTTGCCAGTAAATCACCTTCAAATGCACTAATGTGTGCAGTTCCAGCTTCCCCTGCAACAGAGATATGTGATGTCAAATTAAAGGATAGGTGGGTCATTTTATTTCACAGCAAGGAACTAATTTGTGTGTTTGCCCCTTTTAAAACCATCCTCATTTACCATATAATATGATGTTTACTAGGAGTTGTCCTCATAACAATTCATGTCAAATAAAGGGTGGGTACTCTGATTCGAGCTTTGGTTGTGTTCACTTTCAGGCACACATACATACACTCACAGTTATAAATTTGACCTTTTCCTGAAGGGACATTGTGGCCTTTCCCCTGCATTCTCAGGCCGAAACACACCACTCATTAAACCAGCACCAGAGCTTGCACCACGACCTTACTTCCAAT
Organism: Perca fluviatilis; assembly: GCF_010015445.1. Lineage (NCBI taxonomy): Eukaryota > Metazoa > Chordata > Actinopteri > Perciformes > Percidae > Perca > Perca fluviatilis. Next base: position 11,142,073 of record NC_053124.1, on the reverse strand, counting down.
AAAAACAGCTCAGGCCTGGACAGCAGAATAATGACTTTTCACTAGATTTTTACTCAAGTTTGAGGCCAGCTGATGCATTTACAGGAGTTGCAATAAGGCTCCCCTGCTGCCCTCTCGCCTACTGTGCTCTGAAGTAACCCACACTACTGTTGGCTATGTTTACACACAGACCTATCTCCACAGTGCTGTCTCAGACTAACCTGAGAATATACCTTAATCCCACAGTAGATTTTTCTTTTATTTCATTAGATCTATGATGGGGACATAGCTACGTAGAGCAAGGACAGCTTATACCATGATGATGGAGATTTTAAGCCTGCAATAAACAGATTTTTTTATATTTGGCCATTTGAGGCAGCAGAATTTGCTTGATTGTGCTAGATTGACATCTCCATCAATCTCCTGGAAGCTTTGTTCCACCTAATAAGGTGGGACAATTTACACCTTTATTAGTGGCTGTGCCTACTATCACCACACATTGTGGAAATTTTTGATGGCAGTAATTTGCACGAATTCGGACAAACACAATCATTCTTATCAGTACATGGATTTTGGTGACCTCTCATGATACCCAGCATACCGGTAGCTCTGCCCGAATCAGCTTGAGCAAGGTCTGAACAAATAACTGAGAACACCTGCGCAGTTTTATTTACCCTTGCGGTATTTGTTTCTTTTCTGTAGCATATTTATATTTTCCAATATTATTACCTCACCAGGTAAGTGGTGTGCATTGTTGTTGAGGTTAAGTTAAGCCACACTCACTCATTTTTAAAATGAGACACCAGACTACCTAAAGGGTTACTTGCTGGTTAATTATTTCAAACCATTTCTGATGATTTGTATCCCAACATTTGAGTATCACAGCTAAAATAGGAAAACTATGAGGTCTAGCAAGTACTGACATGTTTCCTTGCCATTCATTGGGACAGTGTGTTCCCTACTCTGTTTCTATTGGCTGGCAGCCAGGGTTTTTTGAAGCCATCATGAAGAGATAAGCCAATCCCAATGGCCAGGTTAACCTCAGGGTTATCAACGCTACTGTTTACTTAACCTGTTCACCACAGATACTCAACACTTGTGGATGTGAGCGCACGTTAGCAGCCCCAGCTTGCATTGTAAGCTGTGGATAGTACAGTGTTTTATTGTTATTATATTAAACAAACCATCACAGGAGCAGAGGTAGTATCCCCCCCCCCCCCCCCCCCCCACCCCCCCTTTTTTTTTTTGCATTTTTTTGTCCCCTCTTTCCCCCTCCTCCCTCTCTTTTTGTCTTCCGATTCTGGACAGATGTGTCAGGGTTTGGGCGAATGCCAGTTCCAGAGATACTAGAAGTTCAGACACAGCCCTGCAGAACAGACACTCTCACACAACCACACACACACACACACACACACACACACACACACACCTCTTCCTGTTGGATTTAATGTTCCATTATGAGAAAAATGAGGCTTGACTTTTAAAAGGGAATGTTCTGTTCAGGGTTTGGCATTGGTCATCCAGTCACAGTCGACCGGGACAAACTCACAGTCTTACATGTTACATCATGCGCTCCATGTTTCACCTTTTCTTGCCACCTTAAACGGAAAGTCCTGCTGGGCACGGACAAAGTAATAATCTGGACCTCTCTGAAATGACTCTGTTGTAAAATCAAACTGTTCAGCTACATTGCAAAGGTTGCAATTTGAGTTGTATTAGTATACTATGTGCAGTATGAGATTATTAATGCAGGAAAAATAATAAAATATGAAAAAAATTGTTTATTTGTCATGTCTGCTGAGGCCTGTGCACTAGATGTCACTGTTTTACATAGAGACACCCTTGCTGTGCATTACCCATAAGCATTACCCCCACTAACTAACTGGGTTTGTTTTATAGTCCTGAAGCTCACAGTGACACCACAGCTCTTTCAGCATAAACACAGTTGGCTCACGGGATACATGAAGAGTAACACGTACACTTACTTTTGGCAACACGTTGCGTATAGATTGCAAACTGACATAAAAAGAGCTGTAACTTCTAATCTAGTACAAAATGATAAGTTGTCTCTGATTTAAAGTGGTCGTCGAGAGTTAAATGGCATCTTGATCTTACAGTTGATCTTCGTGCTGCAACCCTTACTCCTGCTTGGCTGGCGTTCAGCTGTGAGGTTCCAAGTTGCTGGCTGACGCATGTGCAGTGCACTCACCGTCACCCGAGTTTAAATGATTAACCTTTCCAATCGACTTTTCCATCTGAAGCAGTTAGAACATCAGATATCTGTTTAGTTTATCTCTCATTTCTCTTCTTTACGCTGCCAGAGTTGCTTGAGTTTCTCTGTATTGTTTAATGGAGGCTGGGCGCCTTGACCTAAACAAATGTGGTTTAGAATCTGGGAGTGTTACTATTAATATCCAGTCAGTCTTTTGGCAGCAGATAGCTGATACTTAAAGAGGGAGACAGGACATGATGGGAGGGAACTGCCAGCCTGCCTGGTGCACAGGGGAAAATCGGTTAATCTACAGAATGTCTCACAGCCAGCATCTTAATATACCAGGAATCTGCAATTACACAGCAGCATTTCCAGTGGTATTATGTGTGTTTTAGCCACAGTTGGAGTTGATAAGCCCTGACTAGAGTGTAGTGTCTTCTTGGTGCTCTGCAGTTTAAAGCGTTAAATGATTATGCAGTCTTATGTAACCTCTGGAAAATTGTTGAATATGAGCCATTGTCATTGCTTATTTAGCAGCATTTATGTAATCCAGACTATTGAGATATGATTGTTATCTAGGTTGTAATCCAGATAGATGTCCATTGTCTAAGAATGTGCGCCCTTAATGACAATCACACCTAAAGTCTCATCTACATTTACATTTTACTCAACAAGACAGGTTTTTCACTCAGCTTCACTCTCCCGGTTCATTGGCCCTGCTCATAATGAAAATCCCTGATGGCAGGACTGACTCAGTGATTTAGCCAAGGCAAAATTAAATTCCTCAAATGATTATTGCTCCAAGTCTTTTTTTTTTTGCTCTGTTGCTCTCATAAAAGAAAAGACTTGCAGGTGCAGGAAGAACATTTCTCTATCATGCTATTGAAAGGGGAGTTGTGTTCCCTGCTTTCTCAGTACTTTCTACAGTATTCCTGTAGCCTACAGAGCCTGAGCCAAATGGAAGGGTGGCGTTCCACCGCACATCGTTCCAACCCAAACATCTGCCTGGCAACGACTGAGGCCTTCTCTCTGAGACAAAACACAGGCCTGCTCTGTGCGTTACCATTAAAAATGATTTCTCTGTTTGATTGGGAATAGCTGCTGCACACTGCTTCCGGCAGGGAGATGTTAGGCTGAAAATACGTGGGTCTCAAAGTGGTTAAAGTAGGAGCTTCTGTGTCCTCAACCACAGGTTTCTAAACATTTTGAAGATTAGGCTCACCTCTCGCCAGAGGTGTGTTCTCAAGTCATATCACTTGTCAGACTCAAGTAATGATTCTGTTTACTTTGGACTTGAGAGAATGAATAAAGACTTGAAACTTGGCTTCGACCTTTGATACCAGTGGCTTGTGATTTCACTCGGACTTTGGTCCGGACTTTGGCCTTATTAATAATGACTTGATAGATATCCTCCCCAATATTTTATATTACCAATGGATCAGATGACTATGTGTAATGTTAATGTCTTGGTTAAGCAAAATCAATGATTTCTTTCTAAACACATTAGACATGTTAGAAAATACTTGTTGAAAACGTGAAAAAACTGAAACCTGTGTAGTACTGAATTGTGTAGTTAGACCGTTTGAAACAGTTTTTCACCATTGCTGTGTCCAGGTTTTTTTGGGCACACTGAAATCATAGCTCGATGACGCACAGGAGTCCTCTTTAACATAACCCCTCCCCTACTATAAAAATGATGTTACTACCATAGAACGTAAAAATAGTGGATGCAGCATCCGTGACGTCACCACTTGGTTTTTGTACTGCCGTTTTGAAACCTTTTACAGGCGTCGCCATCTTGGTTTTTTGCAACCGGCCAGATGTGACGATTTTTGGCGAGAGGGTGGAGCATGAGAGGATGACGTGGCCAAGCCAGTGTTGTTTGTTGTTGCAATAGTGCTGCGCTAAGCTAAACCCTGAAGAGGGAAAGTTTCCGTCAACCCTACTGACATGAGTCATCCAGTGGAGATTTACCGGTGTGGAAAGGTCATAAATCTAGGGAGAAGTAGGATCATTTCCCCATAGACATAGAAAAAATGGACTTCATTATGCAACCAGTGGAGTCGACCCCTGCTGGAAGTTTGATAGAATGCAGGTTTAAAGCACTTGCGGATTGGCTTCACTTTTCAGGCACGGAAGCTTAGTCCATTATTTTTTACAGTCTATGGATACTACTAACATTAGAGCGCATAGCATCAGTGTTGTTTCGTTCACCTGGCCCCCCCCCGACAGTTACTGCTCACTGCTGTGGGTGTGTGCTTTGTGCTGTCTGTCGCGGTGTCGCTGTAAAGCAGCACTCTCCTTTGGCTCAGCAATAATCTTAAAACTGGGTCTACATTTTTACAGGTATATCTGGCAACCCAACATTTCAAATGTTATCGGACCGAATGGATCAAGGGGGGTTGTGATGCTCAAAAAATATATCTAATGATTTACAGACATCTTTTTCACCATGTAAGTCTATGGGAAAAATATTTTTTGCGCATTTCCCGGGGCCCTGCTCAGGGTGCGTACTGTCTTACCGTAGACTGTGTGCTACTGGGTTAGCTGCTAACGACAGTCTGTTGCCGCGGAGTGGCACTCGTTCTTCGGCTAGGAGGTGTGATGTGCTATATGCTGTAGAGGCTCGGTGGCACTGATGCACCAGGCAGCCAGAATGACAAGAATGTTCTGTTATTAGTGGAAAAGCTCCTGTTATGTGGATTAATCTACAGCTTCGACTTTGATCTCCTGATTCACTCTAAGCCACTTTGGAGGGCCAGAGTTGGGGCCAGCGCACATTTTACACACACACACACACACGCACACACACACAAACACACACACACACACACACACATACACTTCACATGCTGCAAATAATGGCAATCGTGAGTCACATTTACCCAATTTGCAGTAATGGCCCCTTAAAAGATAAAAGATTTTTTTGCAGTGCACAAATTGAACGTAGATTTACTGTAAATAAAGCAATTAAAATGTACTTGTCTGCATTGGTATGTGTGTAGGGGGCTTATGGCGACCAAAAGAACCAAAATCTCTTACTGTAAATTCCGACACAGTGTTCCAAGCTCTTAATAAGATTTAAGTTTGTAATAGATGCTTGATTATCCCAAATCCCTGTGGAGGCAAAAGACCAGAAAAAAATATTTTGTTACTAATTTAGATTTAGTGATTATCAAGGGATTAGTGACGTTTAAAAATATAAGAACAACCTTTGTTGCCAGGTTAAAACTAAAAGTAAAATCCAGTGGACCTCCGTCCAGATATGTTTTGGGAAGCAATGAACTGAAAATCATAATCTCATATCGTAGACTAATTTAGACATTTTAACATAAACTTAGAAAAGGAAGCTGTTAATTCCAGTAGCAGAGAGAAATGATCAAGTAAACAGATTAAAAAAATATATTGCATAGATGTTTCAGCATATGACTTGAAATTGTATAAATTAAGCAGAAGTACTAGCCCAATATAGGGTTGGGGTTAAATTAGTCTATATCCACGACGTTCCACTTCCGGGATTGCTCCGTTGCCGAAGGAAATTCTGCCAGATTTGTTTTGTCTGTTTCCTTCTGCTTTCTTTGTGTTGGAATTTTAAACTCTGGTGGATTCATGAGGACTATGATTAACTGCTCCTCAGATCTCTGCAGGGTAAATCCAGACAGCTAGCTAGACTATCTGTCCAAATCTGAGTTTTCTGCTGCACGTCTAAAACAAGTTTTGAATGTACACGTTCCACCAAATCAAGTGCCTTCTCCAGGCTATTTTGCAGCGGCACCGTGGCTCTGCCCGGTACTTAGCACCGCCCAAGACGATTGAGATTGGTTTAAAGAAATGCCATTAAACCAGAGCATGTTTTTGTCCCATCTCGGAATGTTCTGTGGAAAAGCCATACCCTCCTTTGCAGCGCTGTGGAGGAAGGTCTGGCAAAGCGAGAGGGTTAAATAGAATTGCCTTTATGATGGTAGATGACAATTAATTCATCATCAAGACGTAAGGTGTGTTCAGACAAAATATGAGGCAAATATAAGACCCGGCACTATTGCATGTCAAGTACATTCAAAGATGCGAATAAATGCAAATTCTGTGAAGTGAGGCGAAGAGGCATCTGCAGGAGTTGGAAATGTATTAACTTGAGAAAATGTGTGGAAAAAGGAGAGAAACTAGAGGAAAAAAACAGAAAGAACTTGAGAAATGCTGACTTTGCTAGCTAGCTTAACGTTACAGCTAGCTAATATTTGCTGTTTGGGGCAAATAACTGTGCAGCTTGTGAATGTTTTGTTTCGAAAAATTGCTTGACTTTCCGTCTAAACACACCGAGTTATCCATGCTAGTAGCTCTGTGAGGCTGTATTTAGTATTTTCAGTATTCTCACAATGACAATGTTAACATGCTGATGTTTAGCAGTATTGTTTACCATCTTAACCATGCTAGTTTAACGTGTTAGTATGCTAACATTTTCTTGTAAGCACTAACCACAAAGCACAACTGAGGCTGAGGGGAATTTCAGGTATGTGGTCCTAGAGTGTTTTCAATACCCAAAGTATTGAAAACTTTTTTTTTACATGCCCTGGTGGTCTAGCTGTTAATGTGCCAACCATGAACAACAAAGTTCCCAGTTTGCATTTAGACGTTCACATTTGATGCATGCCATTCCCTATCTTTCTCTCTCCTCATTTCCTGCCATCGCCCTACTCTAATTATATAATAAAGGCATACAATTAATAGTTGTGAGACATTTCACTCACAACAAAAAATGGCAACCTCATGGTGGCGCTACAAAAGTCAGAGGGTCACTGAAGTAATTAGGATTTATCCTTTGGAGACCATGAATGCCTGTACAACATTTCACGACAATCTGTGCAATAGTTGTGGAGATATTTGAGTCTGGTTTAAAGTAGCGGACCGACAGACCACATTGCCATCCCGAGAGCCACGCCACTAGCATTGCTAAAAAAGAACTAATCATCCCTACTCCATTTACTTCATGCAGGTCTTTACGCTATCAGTCACTTTCTTTCACCTCTCTGCATGTATGATATTGTGTTTGGAGAAGTAGCAGCATTCCAGCTCAGAGGTGAACATCACTTAAAAACAGTAGGTTGTCAACAACAGCTCACAGACCACCCAACTACAGACTCTTTGTGCACACAGACACACCCCCAAACACAAACGCACACAATGAATCACCTACAAAACATGTGGTGAGCACACGTCGTACCCTGGAAGAGATGACATACACACACACACACAATGTCAGAATGACCCAGTTCCATGTGGCTGGAGTTTTATTTACTCTGCAGAGCTCTCAGAGGTTTCAAAACGGTCACAACACACTGAGTTTGTGACCCAACCATTTACGCCATTAAAATTGTATCACACAACAAAACGCACACTCAGACAGGGCAGTACTTTGATGTGACTCTTTAGCCTGTTATGCATCCCATGTGAGCATACTGTACACTGTATGTACAACTGGAGGCAATTTAGCCCATGGTGGTGGTGGCGTGAGTAGTGGTGTGTTGTGTATGTAAGTCTGAGTTGACCTCCAAGACCTTGAAAGACTCAGATTCCACCACATCTGGGATGCCTATAACTATTTCCCAAAAAAGGGTCAATGGAATTTTTTTTATGTAACAACCACGCTTCTCTTGTGTTTTCAAAACACTGTGCGTGTCCATGTGTTTGTGCGTCTGACCCATTTCAGGGAGAAGCATCAAGCTGTTTCTGTTGTCCATTGCGTAACTCTATTACACTTAACCTATGAACACAAACAAACACAGCAGTGGGACTCACCGGTCATCGGACCAAGCCAGGCCTTAGCCTTTAAAGTTTGTTGGCCTTTCTAGAAGGCACTGTGCTTTGAAGTAGTGGATGTTCTCGTCTCTTAAAAGCTTGTGCTTTGGTTTCTACCAGCACACTGGGTTTTTAATGTTGGAATTCATGAGCAGTATCCCAAGCTGAGCATTAAAACAGACCTCAAATATTCCTAAAATCTTCTCTAATGTTTGTTGTCAATGTTTTGTCTTTTTTACAAGTTAGAAAATCTGCCAGTTGGAGCCAAATAATTGAAATTGCTTCAAAACCAACACCCCTGTTTAAAACAGTACGGCATTCTTTCATGATACTGACACTTTTATTGCAACATTTATTGAAACAGGTGACGCTGCAGTGAAAACAAAATGTCAAAGCCTTCCTGGCAGAAATATACATATACATGTCCTTTAGATAACCAGTTACCCTAAAGTAAATAATTAAAGATGAAAATTGTTGCAATCTGCACTTTGTTACTAAGTCATATTCAAGATGATCCAGTTGACTGCTCCTCCTCAAAAAAGTTGCTGTGTGTGTGTGTGTGTGTGTGTGTGTGTCTGTCAGCAGTTTAATGTTGCTATTAAGAAGGGCTGAACAGGTGCAGAATTTTGTCAATGATTGGATGGGAAGTCCAGTAGAGGTTGCTCTGTTGTGGTTAAACCAGTGTAAAAAAAAGTGCTCTTTATTTATCTGAATGAAGGAAGTGTAAAACACATTCCCTTCCTGCTGCAAATACGTCTCACATCGTCATGCAGGGCTCAATCTATGTGACATTTAAAGCAACACCAAAGATTATTTTGTACCTTAGAAATAATGTTTCCAAAATTCTTTCAGTGGTTCATCAACTCGTAACAGGGTGAACGGCACTTCTGCATTCGCTTTGCGGCCCTCTATCGGCTAAAACCTCACTATGCAAGTTTGCCAGATCGGGTAGCGGATCTGTAGTTCGAATGAGAACAGTAATGGACAATTCTGCTTCCAACCTGTAGGGGGACCGAAGAGGAAAAGTGCTTTGGTGTTGCTTTAAAGCAAAACCCACCCAACATGTATCTTTTGACTATCAAGACTCAACACTTTCCCCATGTATACTTGAAAGATAAATGTAAAAGAAAGGTATTTTTTTGTGTTTTTTGCAGCTATTATCAACTTGAATTTACTATAGTTAAAATCAGTTGTTTTACTGTGTGGGGAAAAGTATCAAGACGTCCATAGAAAACTCTTAAAGCATTCCTGCAGCATAATTTACTTCTCCACTGTCAGTCTGTATGCTCAGCTTGTTCCAAACACTCCAAATGTAGCCAACATTGGGCTAAACACACACATTTTATGTCATGCTCTTGCCCTCCTTCAAGCTCAGCTGGACGTAGGGTATTTAGTGATGTAGAAATGCAATAAAGACATCGTAGGTTTGTCGTAGTACCACTTAGTTTCGTGTGAAGCCGCTCAGTGAACAACATATTTCGTCTGACACAATATATGTCACATTGCTTGCAGCTCGGCTTGCTCGCTAGCTAACTATTTTAGCCAGCTTAGCTATGTTCCACAACACATGTAATGTTATCTTACCTGATGTGTTTAATCCAGCGTCTTTTTTATCAGCCGGGAAGCGAAACGAGCAAGACCTGTTTCTTGTGTGAGTAACATTATGTCCTGGATCCTGAATCACACAGGCATCGTAGCTTCAGCCGGACGACATTAATGCAACTTTGGGGCGAGTAGTCTTTCTGATTACACATTATTACAGTCCTATACTTATGACAAACTGAGACCTTATTGTTATGTTGCTAAAATAACGACTGGTCTCAATTTGTAATGCAACAACTCTCTTCCTTTATTTCCGGGAAAACACAAGAAAAAACGTGCACACCTACGGTGGCCTCTCAGTGTCAAAAATGTGCAACGTGACACAGGCATGCTGAATAATAGAACTAACAATGTGCGACATAAAACAGTCATTCTGAATAACATAACTAGAGCTGTATATATGTATACTCTACGTATTACATGAACACAACATTCCCCCCCCCCTCCGAATGTTCAGACGTGAAAGGTGGCAACAAAGTCCTCGAAGTGCCCAGGGCGCGTGCGGACCCTGACAGGGCGGGGCTCAGGAACAAGTGGGGCCGGCAGCGGGGCTGAAGCCAGAGCGGGGCACTGAGCAGTCGGTTCCGCTCGGGCAAGAGGTGCCGCAATGGGGTCCGGCACATGAGGGTCCGGCCCAGTTGCTGGGTTGCCCTGCTCCATCGGCCCAGTTGCTGGGTTGCTCTGCTCCACCCCTGCCAGGTGAGGTTGGTGAAGAGGGGAGGGCACTCTGCGCAAGCAGCTGGCGTGCCAACGGGAACCATCGGTCAGCTGAAAAGAAGCTGGGCCGAGCTGCCGACTGACCTGGTACGGAGCCGACCAGAACGAAGACAGCTTGTTAGCTCTTTGGGGCCGGCGGGCTCTGACCCAGTCTGACACTCTGATAGCAGGCCACTTAGCCTTGTGCTTCTCATCGAACCTCCGCTTCATGGAACTCTGTTGTCTCCTGACGCGAGACGTGACTGCTGCTGGCCATGGCTGTGGGTCCGCGTCCATTGATGGACGGAGTCTTGACAGGGGAAGCACAAGCTCCCTTTTCAGCATGAGTGCGGCAGGGGAGACCCCTGTTGTAGAGTGGGCAGTTGCCCTGTAGTGGAGGAGGGTCTGTGACAGTGCGGCCATCAGGGAGTATCCCTCAGACATGTGAGCACGCAGTCCATTTTTCAGGGATTGGTTGAATCGTTCCACCCCCCCGTTGGCTTGGGGGTGATAGACGGAGGTCCGGATGTGGGTAACCCCTTTGTTGGCGAGGAAGGTGGTGAACTCCAAGGACAGGAACTGAGGACCATTGTCCGTAGTAACTGCACGAGGCAAGCCCCAGCGGGAAAACAGCTGGTCGAGGAAGTTGACCACAGCAGCAGAGGTAACCGTACCCATGGGAGCCACTTCAGGCCACTTGGAGTGCAAGTCGTAGACCACCACGAGGAACCTCTGGTGGTGTGGCACGTATACAGCTCACCACAGATATCAAGCTGCAAGTGGTCCCATGGTGCAGACGGCCAGTCTACTGGCTGTAGCGGAGGGAAGCGGCGGCCCAGTTTTCCCACTGGTGAGGCACGCTGTACAGGAGCGAATGAGTCCCTCCAGATCACGGTCCATGGCGGGCCACCACACAACGTCACGGCACCTTTGTTTGGCTTTGACGATGCCGAGGTGTCCCTGATGTGCCATTTGCAAGACACACCCTCTGAGAGCCACTGGGATGACAGCACGGAGGCCACGTGCAATGCAGGCCTCACCCCAGCATGACAGTTCATGCTTCACTCGATGGTATGGCTCCAGTTCTGGTGGGACGCGGGCAGGCCAACCACGTCTGATGTTGTCGCGAAGCATGCTAGAAACGGGCTCGGCTGCTGAGGCGGACTCCAGATCACGGAGGGAGACTGTGTCCTTCAGTGGTGAGTGGACCAGGTGCACTACCCCCTCCTCATCCTCTGGAGAGACAGCAGAGCACTGGGTGGCAGCGGGACGGGATAGGAAATCTGCTACTACATTAGTCTTGCCGAGGTGAATTGTAGCTGAAAGTCATACTGCTGCAGGCGGTCTGACCATCTGTAGAGGCGAAGGGGCCTGTGTCCTCCACCCGAAGTGGACATCAGGGCTGTCAGGGCCTGGTGGTCTGTCCGTAGGGTAAAAGACCGTCCGTACAGGTACAAATACCACCTCTCGCACGCCCAAATGCAGGCCGGGCCTCCATCTCACCCACTGAGTATTTCTGCTCGGTGGGGCTGAGCGCCAGGCCCGAAGGCTACGGGCCTCTCACGCCGTCATGGAGCTGTGACAGAACAGCGCCCAGAGCCACAGCAGATGCATCGCGGGTCACGAATGTGGGGCAGTCCAGCTGGAAGTGTGCCAGGATTGGGGACGTGGTGAGGAGACGCTTCAGTTCGTCGAAACCTGCCTGGCATTCAGGAGTCCAGACCCAAGAAGCATCCTGCCTGAGCAGCATCCTCAGCGGGGCCGTGACAGAGGAGTACTGAGGCAGGAAACGCATGTAGTAGGCTGTCATCCCCAAGAACGAAGCCAGCTGCGAGGCTGTCGTGGGGGTGGGGACTGCGCTGATGGCTGCCACATTCGACTGGAGAGGGGAGATACCATCTGCGGACACCCGGAACCCGACAAAGTCAATGGCCGGTGCAGAGAACGTACACTTCTCAGCGTTCAAGGTTACATGGTGGCGGCTGAGGGAGTCAAAAACTCGTTCCAGGCGGGCGTTGTGCGTGTCAACATCTGGCCCGTGTACCACAATGTCGTCCAAATAGGCCACGGTACCAGGGCAGCTGGCGAGGATTGTGGACATGATTATCTGGAAACAGCTTGGCGCGAGCTGAGCCCAACAAGGGCATTCTCGTATATCGGTACAGGCCAGTATGGGTGATAAAAGCCGTCAGGTTCCGACTCTCCGGGTGCAGAGGGATTTGTAGGTAGCCCTGACGTAAATCCAACTTAGAAAAGACCCGGGAGCCATAGAAGTGGGTCGTGAGTTCTTCTGTTGTCGGGAGAGGGTACTTGTCAGGCACCACTGCTTTGTTGACCTGGCGAAGGTCAACGCAGACTCTCAGTCCACCTGACTTCTTCCTAGCGATGACGAGGTTGGACACCCACGGAGAGGCGTCAATGGGTTCTATAATGCCATCACCCTGGAGGCGTTGGAGCTCCTGTGTAACGCCGTCCCGCAGAGCCAGGGGCACACGCCGAAGGGGCTGGACCACGGGAGGCACGCTGTGGTCCAGGAGCGGTTTGTGTATGAATGAGGTGAGGCACCCAAGGCCATTGAACAGGTCAGGCCGGCTCTGTTGCCAAGGGGAATCCACTTGTAGTATTCGTGTTCCGTTGTTGTCCTGTAAGGTGAAGCCAAGGCTGAGAAAGAGGTCAAGTCCCATGATGTTCTCGCCGCGGCGCGTAATGTGGAATGGGAAGCGGTCCACGGTTGTAGAGGTGTAGCGAACTGGGAGGTAGAGTTGACCGACAACGTCGATTTTGCTGCGGCCGTAGCCACAGAGAGCAGTGGATAGGGGCTGCAGCTGTCTGTTTGGGAAGAGTAGGTTACAGGTGTCAACATTCAGCAGTGATACCTTGGCCCCAGTGTCGAGGAGAAGAGGGACACAGCAGCCATCCAGGTATACGGGGCACCTGGAGAAGGTCCCTGGGTGAGGGCCTATGGTACGCACTGGCACCACCGGGTCATGTGACTGTTCAGGGTAGCCAGTCGGAGCAGACCGGCACCATTTTGCAAAGTGGTTAGGTTTCTGACAGCGTCTGCATGTTTGGCCCCTAGCAGGGCAGTCCTGGGCCCTTGTGGCATGACGGGTGGAGCTACAATTCCCACAGCGTCTCTGCTGGCGTGTTTGCTGGGGGCGCGCCACCTGTATAGCAGCAGGGTCGGCCAGGTTGTCTGAGCTCGATAGCTGATGCACTGGCTGTTCCATAACGGCAGTATGAGACTTGTTTTCTGCTATTTTAGCAGCACATTGAGTTGCCGCCTCCACTTGTAAGGCGAGTGTTAGTGCGTCATCCAGTGACAGTGTTGCATCTTTGAGTAACAACTCCTCCTGAACTCTGGGATTAGACGTTTTTTCAATGAGCTGGTCCCGAATAAGTTCATTCCTCATGACGCCGAAATTACAGCACTGCGCTAAGGCTTTCAAATCTGCTACAAACTGCCTAGCAGACTCACCAGGGCGCTGACATCTTTGTCTGAACTCCAGCCGCCGAAAAAGGATGTTCTGTGACTTCACAAAATGTCCAGTCAAAGCCTCAATGACAGCATTGTAAGTGTCCAGAGTACCGTCAAGCGTGTTGAAAATCCTGTTCCCCTCCGCTCCCAGCAAGTGCAGCAGGATAGCGCGCTTCCTCGCGCTAGCAGCACCATCCAATCCAATGGCTAAAAGGTACGGTTCAAAAGACGTTTTCCACCGATTCCAAGGGACAACAGGTTCGCCAGGGAGGGGAAGAAAACAGTCCGGAGGTGGCAGAGAGAAAACCGGGGCATCAGCCATCCTCGTCGCCAATGTTATGTTGCTAAAATAACGACTGGTCTCAATTTGTAATGCAACAACTCTCTTCCTTTATTTCCCGGAAAACACAAGAAAAAACGCGCACACCTACGGTGGCCTCTCAGTGTCAAAAATGTGCAACGTGACACAGGCATGCTGAATAATAGAACTAACAATGTGCGACATAAAACAGTCATTCTGAATAACATAACTAGAGCTGTATATATGTATACTCTACGTATTACATGAACACAACACTTATTGACTTAAAAAAATAACTTTTAAATTGATGAACATATGTGTAATTCATGGCTCAATTCAAATGGGATCAAATAATTATGTGTCTTTCGCCATTAACTACCATACATTTCTTTTCCCGAACTAAAGTCCCATAGTGGAATGGAAGGGGAGGGGCTTTGCTTCTCTACACAGTCTATGATTAGAACCCAAAAAACACCCATAGAAACACATTGAGTTATTCTGCACCATAGTCATCTTCTGTGCTATCCATCCATATGTTCAATATGCAAACAATCATTGTCTAGCTAAAGTATAGTATGATGCAATTCACTGCACTGAAGTGCAAAGGTCTTGGAGATCTTGAAGCTCTGTTTTTAACCTTCTCATCACTGATTCCTTTTAGATTTCACTGTTGCCTTCTGGGTTTGGGTTGCTGATAGCCTTAATATCTTTCATTCCCTGCTTTGAGTGCAGATACTCTCTGCTCCAGCTGCTCTAAACACCAGGCTACTGCAAGTGTAATCTAACCAACGCATGCTGATTTAAATGTTCAATCTGATATGTAATTGCAGTCAGTACTTTAATGAGTACATATGCTACAAAAGTGCTACAAAGAAGTTCTGCCAAGTTCTGTAAGTGAGTATAAACACTCCCATGTGATGGTTAGGGGTTTTGATAATCCACATGTTTTTCTAGTGTACCTCGTGGTGTTGGTTTTGTAAACAAAGGCCTACGTGGAGCACTGTTTCTGGAAATAGCCTGTACCTTTGAACTACTTACAGAGCAGAACTTTTTCCTGAGAATCTGACGAAGCCTCACGTACATGTGGCCTTGGGCTCACTTATGTGCAGGCTCATGTTAGATTTGGCAGGCTTACACATGTGTATAAGATGGCTGTCAGAGGCAGGGGGATGTCTGCAGAAGCAAGAGCAAAGCGGTTACTGTGCTACTTCTCCCTCTGGGCTGTTGCTGGGTTGTCTGTGTGGCAGATGAGGTGCCACCTTAGGTGGACAATAAACGTCTAACCTTGATATAAGTGAATGTTGTTAGCTAAAGTATCCTCTCCTTCTTCCTGGATCCACTTCTCCAAGCCTCCTCCTTATCTGCTGTCAACCCCAACATGTGTCCATATACTGCAGGTCAGAAAGCAGATAAGGTGAAGGGTTAAGTTAACCCGTGAGTGGGTGAAACCTGAGTTTGTGAATGGCCACTGGATGCACCTTCTTCCAGTCTTCAGTAGTCCATTGGCGATGTTTCTTGGCCCAGGCAAGCCTCTTTTTCTTATTCTGACGTCTTAGCAATGGCTTTCTTGCTGCAACTCGACCTATCAAACCTGCAGCTCCAAGTCTTCTCTTTACAGTTGAAACAGAGACTTTCTTATTACGATCACTATTAAGCTGTGCTTGAAGCTGTTGTCCTGTGAGTTGCCTAGCTGTTGACTCTCAGAAACTTGTCTTCTGATTCTGTTGTGGCTTTGGGTCTGCCAGACCTCTTCCTGTCAGAGTTTCCCCCAGTTTCTAAGTGCCTTTTGATGGTGAAGAATACTGTACTCACTGACACCTTGACTTTCTTCGCAATTTCTCTGTAGGAAAGACCAACATTCTTAAGTGTTATGATGGTCTGTCTCTCTTCCATTGTTAATTGCCTTTTTCCTGCCATTTTTATAGCAACACACTACTTTCTGCAGTACAATACTGTTCAAATAATGCTCACGAGGGTACGGTACCACTGTGTGTTCCAACAATACTTTTATACAAACAGAGGGGGTTGTAAGTAATCCAGACAAGTTGGAACACCTGTGGGAATTGGTAGCACCAACTTTCAAAGCTTGATCAACCTCCATTGCTGCAGAACAGCTTTACATTGTTAACCCATTCCTTGTTTTTGTAAAATACTGAAATGTACATTATTTTTCAGTTTTGGGTAACCTTACTTTTTTTTTAACCTCAGACAGTTCACCACTTAGCTTTGTACAATTTCAAGCTATTCATTGGACTTGAACTGCTAAAATTTCAATTAAAAAAAACTAGAAAAATTGGGGTGTTCTAAAACTTTTGACCAGTAGCGTAAACCAAAGTATTGGACACATTTTGATGGAATTTTGACCAGATGATGGCTCTATATGAATACCTGTAGGAACTTTAGAGTTTGGCTGTGTTGTTAGTCTGCCGCTGTATATGAGTGATGAGATTTGACATAAAGAACTGAATGTGCTGCAGGCTACAGCAGGTACATACTGTAAAAACCTGCAGTAGTGACACCAGATGGATGGATGACTCTATAATCAACTGTGCCTGTGTCAAGACCCCCTCTACTTGAAGGGTTAAAGTCAGGTCTTGAACACACTGCAAAACATGTCAACCTTCACGGTTAATTTGAGTCTTAAAAACGTGGAAATTCTTTTAAAATAAAATGACCCCTTTGTCGGTGAAAACCCTGGGGATAAATGCGTATCCTCGTACTTGTTTGGTTAAACGTGGGATTTGTTTATTGAACAACAGCTTGTAAAACAAACGTTTACTTTTTGCAGTGTGCTGCTGTGAACAGCGCGGGGCGGAGAGAGAGGACGTTTCAGAGAGAGAGAGAGAGAGAGTGAGCGTGTGTGGAGAGCGAGCGAGTAGCGTCAGCTGGTCGAAAAGTGCCTGGTTGAGAACAGTGCATGTGTGCGTGCAAGTTTGCGTGTATGTGTGTGTACGTGTGCAAGGAAAGCACCTCGGGGGAGAAAAGGGTGCAGACGACCGAACAGCCGAGAGAGAGAGAGCATAGATCTGGAACGAGTTTTTAGGGAGGGAATCAGTTTGTGTGGAGGTCCAGACGAAGACAGTCGAAGCGCGCCGAGTGCTGCTCCGTCCCGGACACGATTCTTGAGCTGCGTGCTGCCCTTTGATTACCGTAAGCACTTTAGGTTATTTGTTTGTAGTGTGGAAGGCATATGGTTTAACTCAGTGTGAGACACTCTTCAGCTTAATGCACATGGATGCAGAGGAGGTGAGACGCCTTTCAACTTACTTTACCAACGTTTTTATTGGCAGAGATAAGACTTTACTGACATTTTTAGCTGTGGCATGAGATACAAAGTCACTGTGGATATCTTAAAGTCTGTCAGGTAGATAATATAGCCCGTGAAGAGATTGGCATTTAAAGGATGCAGAGCATCTGAGAAGATGTTGTTGACTTCCTGAGTTATTTTCTAACACTACAACTAACTCCTCAAGACACCAGTGGGTCTACATGTGTGGCATTATTAAGTTGCTCCGTTCTCCATTTAATTCTCTCCGTAGATCTCCTCCTATGACCAGTAAAGCTGAATTACTCCCTTTTCTCTACAGGAGGAACCCCAAATGTCAGCAAATGTCAAGTGCTTTGGCTTTGCTTTCAGGCTTATTAACCAAACATACGATCAGCCCCGCTTGCCCTTTTGGCCAGCAGTTTGATAGGTGTGACCACACGCATAAGCCCATGTAAGAACGTGTGAGATATAAAACCGGTCGCAGTGGGGGGGGGGAGAGTGGAATTATCAGCAGCTGAAAGGCTGTGTTTTCAATGTGTGTGCAACTGTGCACACACATTTAGACACAGATTCTCAGTCAGCAGAGCAACCTAAAGATAGCAAAGCCCCCGTGGAAACCGTAATTAGTGGGGTGAAAAGAGAGAGAGAGAAGAGGGGAGGAGGAGAAGGAGGAAGATACATTGTTTGAACCATCTGATATCTGTTATATAATGACCTGTACAATGGAGACATGCTGGGAGAGACAGTGAAGAGAAACCAGCAGAGTTAAGGAGTGATTTGAGCTATTTAGTGAGAGAGATGCAGAGGTGTGTGTGTGTGTGTGTGTGTGTGTGTGTGTGTGTGTGTGTGTGTGTGTGTGTGTGTGTGTGTGTGTGTATGTTTTTTTTTTTTTGTTTTTTTTTTTTTTTTTTTTTTTTTTTTTTTTTTTTTTTTTTTTTTTTTTTTTTTTGTGTGTGTGTGTGTGGGGGGGGGGGGGGGGTGTTGGGGGGGGTTTTTTTTTTTTTTGTTTTTTTTTTTGAATTGAGAGAATGTACTGGATTTTATGATGTGATTGCAGCTTAAATGAAATTGGGTGGGCAGATATGTATGAGTTCTTAAAGGGAGCAGTCGATTAGATTTTGATGGGGATCTGGGATTTCCACCAACAGGCGAGGATAGGATTTTCCAGCCAAAACAATAAAGAAAGAAATCTGATTCAAAAATGACATAATGTGGGGCCAAGGTACCCATTTGTCCTCATATTCAAGTGGTTGGTTTCGGGTGTTGCTGCAAGTTAGATATTTGTTGTTGTTTTTTTAACACTTTTGAAGATAACTTGCATCAATGTCCCTCCTATATAACAATGCAGCAAAATAAATTGATTGCAGTGTGTATCCTCTTTCCAAACACACCCATATGCAAAACTTCCCCCTTGTTCACTCACAGCAGATAATGCTGCACAATGCAGTGGAAAGGCCGACTCCTATTTCAGGTTCCTTCAGAAAGGCTCTCCTCCTCTTCCCCCCCTTTTTTGCCGTCCCCTTCAGTCTGCAGGTGGTGAGTGGTCATGTGTTGCTAGCTTGGAGAGGGTTTCTTATTTAGTCTTAAGCCCCAGGCTTTGTTTGGGAAGTGACTTGTGTGTGTGTGTCGTACACAATGGCTGTGTTTACGTTGGATTTGGTGTGAACATGTTCATCCATGCACGCACATTCATTCGCACATGCAGGCTTTGTTTTCTCTTTAGCAGAGAGAGGGGGGTAGTTTTTTCTCTCTTGTCTTTAGGCATACCAAATAGATACCATTTTTGACAAAGTTGTTGCATGGTGTTTAGCACGGATCACAACACTCACTTGGGATGGTTTTGTTAATTTTGCAATTTTACTTTTTCGTGAGTTGCCTCATTACTTTTCTCTTTTTTTCAATCATTTTTTAATCAGTCAGTTTAGTGATAGGTGCTTTCTTTTCTATGTAAATTGCATTCATTGTGTTTCCTGTGCTGTGTTCTTCCGTCACGAGCAGGGTGCTGGTAAGACAAGAGGGTGTCATTCCCTACAGAGGGAACACTGAAGGAACACCATGGCCTTAGCAGGATGCCCTGACTACTTCTTGCGTCCCTCAAACTACCAGGTAAATATTTTGCGTGTTGTATGTATCTATGTATGCATGAGTGCTTGTCAGTGGTGGATGGGAACATCTTAATCAAGAACATGTTACAGCAATTGTACACACTACAGTTTGGTTCATGAGACAGAAAAGCCCATGCAGGGCTATAGAGCCTTCTACTTTCGATATTTTGACTTGTCATACCAGGAAAAGCAGAGAAAAACTAACTTTAACGATGGCCCCATTTCTTTTGGCTTTGCCACTTGTGAGCCAGCATACACAATACCATTGCTCCCATTATTAATGTAATTAGTTGCACCTGTGGTTGACAAGTCCAAATGTCATATTCCACCTCATCGATAGTCAAAGCAAAATGCCTTGATTATAGAGGTCGTCAATGTCCACGATGGACAAACGACAACAATGGAAAAGTAATAGTATTGTAATCAGTGATGGCAGGAAGTCATGCAAACCTTAACTGCTTTTGTAATAGAAGAATTGTTAGTATGCTTTGTACTAAAGTTAACTAACTTAAAGGTGCCCTGCCACACGTATTTCATTACTTTTTGGTAATGTCTGAAGTCCTACCATGGACTCTAACATTTTTTGTGGAAAAAATGCCTTGGTTACCTTGTTTCATGCCATTCTAGCGTGGTATAGAAAAGCTGCAGGAAGACTCAGCTCGATTTCTGCCAGTTATCATTAATATTCAACAAGCTAAGCTGTTTGAATCTGATTGACTAACAGCTAGCCAATGAGAGCCTGGCTGTCAGAATCCTTTACCCAGCCCAACTGGGCAAGCTCATGAATAGTAATGAGCTCAGGCTATATGATGTCAGACTGCCCAGCTTTTGTAATTGGCCTGATTTCTCCGCTTATTTCTTTTCAGTGGCTAAAGCTGACAGAGGAGGTAGCAGTTCATTTTCACATTCACCACATAACACAAACACATATGGACCTAACAATATTTCAAAAAATGCAAGTAAAAACGGCACCTTTTAAAGGGATAATTGATATGTGAGGCTTAATACAGTGTATTGGATGACCAGGGAGAAAAATGGAGTAAGACTAAGTTGAATAAACATGATTTATGTGAAAAACAATAGTTTGTTTTTAATATCGTTCTGACCTTTTTATTTCAATAAAATTAAACTTGGATCCTTTTTAAAGTTGCTTCTTAATATTGTTAATTATTGATCAAAGTTGTGGTGGGGTTGTGTGTAACATAGTATTTGAAAAAAACCTCTGCCCAACATTCATCTGTGTTGTTAGTAGATAGTGCTGTCTGTGTGCATGCTAATGCTAAAGCATGCACTGTCTTTGCCAAGTAATTAATTAAATGTGATTAGGATTGATATCTTGGCTCAAATGTTGGTACATTTATTCTACAGCATTTTTATATTGTCCATACTCAAACTGTATTGAGTCAAACTGACACCTGTGAACTCGGCTGTGGGGCAAATTTTGCTATTTTCCTGCATAATTCGAAAGCTAAGTTAGCTGTTAGCTAACTGCTCGTGTACTTGCTACGTTGAACTTCGTTCTTGCATTGTCGCCTTTTTCTCTCATTTCAGAAATGAAGTTGGTGAGTAAAATGTTATCATAATTAATCATAATTATGTAAATATCTACAAAAGTAAGATCCACGTTAAAAATGGAAGTAAGCACTAGAATCTGAAAAAAACTTTATTGGCATATCACCTTTTTAAAGTTGTTACGGTGAATGTTTCAGCAAACAGATGTCTGTTCATGTATTTAGCAGACACTGAGTTAAATTAGTATTTATTTTGAATATTTTTTTGGATTGTTTCTTGGCCACCAGGGGAGCGTAAGTCCATTATTCTCTCTCCTTTATCTCTGTCTTGGCCTCCTCCAACTCCTAAGACAAAATATGTGGGTTTTTTTAGCTGCTAAATGCTCCTCTGTGTTTACAAGCTAGTTGCTAACTTTTCACTGTTCATGTTACCCATATTATTTCATTAATATAAAAATACTGATTATTGCAGCTTTAAATTTGGAATTATCTTTTATCTTTAGGTTAGAAAAGGGTTCAGGTTTGGGTTATGAGTTAGGGAAATACTGTAGTTAGGGGAACGTCCTAACACGTATAGTTGCACAAACCTCTATGTGTGTATCAACATTTGTACAGTGGCTCTGTGAGTCTACTTGCTTCACAGTAAATTACTCCTAGTCTAGTTGGGTGAAATATGGCATCTCTGCAGCACAACAGACCCACTTCCACTGTCCAACTCTTGCAGAATGAGCCCTTTGTTTCTTAGCTCTGATTTTCTCCTCTCCAACCCTCCAGTAACCTAAAGAATTTGGCTAAAGAGCATCATGGAGGTCTATAAATAGAGCGCTAAACAAACAACAATAACAAGCCGTGGGCTTTGTTGTGTGACAGGCCTGAAAGCATGGGATTGATGGCATGACGTCTTACTGGGACGGATGGGACGATAGAGGTGACGTAGCCTCAGTTGCCTTATTCCTCTTAGTGGAGGAACATAAATGCACCTCCCTGCTAACCCAAACCGTGGGACTGCTGAGCCCCTGTTGAGCTGACATGAAGTTGGATTGGGTCACGTTAGCTTCGAGGAAAGGGTTTTGCACCAGTAAGACTGCAGTGAATAGTGAATTGAATCCCCCATAGAAAACAACATTCCTCCTCTCTGCAGCTAGAAAAAAACAGAGTTTGATAGTTAGAGGGAGAGAAGCGGGTTATAACATTGCTCTGTGTGTGTTTTTAGGTAAAGCTTGCCCGTTGACGTGACAGCAGGGCACACACACATATGCCCCATGGAGTCTCTCTGCAGGCAGTCAATGTAGGTTTAGTGTGTATACAGGCCTTAAAGTATTCCGGCACGATCTCCGGCGTGCGGCCATGAGGGAAAAAAAATTTGGGAACTTGCATGCAGTTTATTATTTTCGAGTCAATTGATTTTCTGGCGTTTGACTATTTTAGAAAAATAAATACATTAAAAAGTCCACATGGGATTTGTTTTGATGCACTGGATTTAACCAATCATCGAACTTCCACCTACCAATGAAACTAGTTCCAGCCAATCATATGCAAAGTAGGGCGGGTCTTTGCCGAAATGTGAGAGTGCAGTGCCGGTGTGGTCTCCGTGGTAACCGTTTATATAAGTCTATGGTAACGCGGCTAAAAAAATGGAGGCAAAGTTTATCAAACTTGGAGCATGTAGATACAGCTTTAGTTGAGAAAGGAGTTAAAAACAAATGGCGCTGGGCATGAATAAAGGACAAGAGGAAAAGGGTGGAGACGGGAAGCCGTTAAGCACTTGGTGCCTCAAATTACTGCGGTCAAGCCAGCCTCCACTTCAAAATGAGCGGTCAAACTAGCCACCCCTATATTTCGCGGTGCGCGTACACACTTGCTATTACGGTGAAACTAAAAAGAGGGAATTTTCTGACGAAGGCAATTTCCCATTCATTTATTCTGTCTGCCTGTCTGTCTATCTGCCTGCCTGTCTGTCTGTCTGTCAGAAAGAAAGAAGGAAAGAAAGATTTTAGCACACCTCACAACCTCTGTGACAACTGCATGATATGCTGAATTCCAAAATAAGAGCCCCCCCAAAACTCAAATATTAGCTGTTTTGTCTACACATTAAGAAAATCATGAAAATAAAAGTCCTAGCTTCCACAGACCAATTTCACCTCAGATGGAGAGGACTCCTTCTCAATGTGTGATCTACAATGTTTCAGGACATTCTGATGTTGTTTTCCAAAATAAGAGCCCCCCAAAACTCATATATATGCTGTTTTGTCTACACATTCAGAAAGTTATAAAAATAAAAGTCCTAGCTTCCACAGACCAATTTCACCTCAGATGGAGAGGACTCCTTCTCAATGTGTGATCTACAATGTTTCAGGACATTCTGATGTTGTTTTCCAAAATAAGAGCCCCCCAAAACTCATATATTAGCTGTTTTGTCCATACATTCAGAAAATCATAAAAATAAAAGTCCTAGCTTCCACAGACCACTTTCACATCAGATGGAGAGGACACCTTCTCAAGGTGTGATCTACAATGTTTCAAGACATTCTGATGTTGTTTTCCAAAATAAGAGCCCCCCAAAGCTCAAATATTAGCTGTTTTGTCTACACATTAAGAAAATCATGAAAATAAAAGTCCTAGCTTCCACAGACCAATTTCCCCTCCGATGGAGAGGACTCCTTCTCAATGTGTGATCTACAATGTTTCAGGACATTCTGATGTTGTTTTCCAAAATAAGAGCCCCCCAAAACTCATATATTAGCTGTTTTGTCCATACATTCAGAAAATCATAAAAATAAAAGTCCTAGCTTCCACAGACCAATTTCACCTCAGATGGAGAGGACACCTTCTCAAGGTGTGATCTACAATGTTTCAAGACATTCTGATGTTGTTTTCCAAAATAAGAGCCCCCCAAAGCTCAAATATTAGCTGTTTTGTCTACACATTAAGACAATCTTGAAAATAAAAGTCCTAGCTTCCACAGACCAATTTCACCTCAGATGGAGAGGACTCCTTCTCAATGTGTGATCTACAATGTTTCAGGACATTCTGATGTTGTTTTCCAAAATAAGAGCCCCCCAAAACTCATATATACGCTGTTTTGTCTACACATTCAGAAAGTTATAAAAATAAAAGTCCTAGCTTCCACAGACCACTTTCACATCAGATGGAGAGGACACCTTCTTAAGGTGTGATCTACAATGTTTCAAGACATTCTGATGTTGTTTTCCAAAATAAGAGCCCCCCAAAGCTCAAATATTAGCTGTTTTGTCTACACATTAAGAAAATCATGAAAATAAAAGTCCTAGCTTCCACAGACCAATTTCACCTCAGATGGAGAGGACTCCTTCTCAATGTGTGATCTACAATGTTTCAGGACATTCTGATGTTGTTTTCCAAAATAAGAGCCCCCCAAAACTCATATATTAGCTGTTTTGTCCATACATTCAGAAAATCATAAAAATAAAAGTCCTAGCTTCCACAGACCACTTTCACATCAGATGGAGAAGGACTCCTTCTCAATGTGTGATCTACAATGTTTCAGGACATTCTGATGTTGTTTTCCAAAATAAGAGCCCCCCAAAACTCATATATATGCTGTTTTGTCTACACATTCAGAAAGTTATAAAAATAAAAGTCCTAGCTTCCACAGACCAATTTCACCTCAGATGGAGAGGACTCCTTCTCAATGTGTGATCTACAATGTTTCAGGACATTCTGATGTTGTTTTCCAAAATAAGAGCCCCCCAAAACTCATATATTAGCTGTTTTGTCCATACATTCAGAAAATCATGAAAATAAAAGTCCTAGCTTCCACAGACCAATTTCACCTCAGATGGAGAGGACACCTTCTCAAGGTGTGATCTACAATGTTTCAGGACATTCTGATGTACAGTTTCAAAATAAAAGCCTGTCAAAGTCTTGAATATGAGACAAATTAGATATGATTTTGGATTCAATTTAAAAGAAAACACCCTGTTATCAAACAATAAATCCACTTTAGGGTTATATTACACGACCCCGTGGTGTGACTCATTAAGTATCAAGACATTCTGATGTACAGTTTCAAAATAAAAGCCTGTCAAAGTCTCAAATATGAGGCATATTTAGGCTGGTGACAAATGGTCAAAAAGGGCTTTAGTTTTTGAGATACCCCTACTGGAGGTTGAACTAAACCCAACAATGTTTTTCCTCATCCCTAGGGTCTCCCATATATGAAATTGATTCTTGGCTAAAGATATTTTACTGCTAAGATTGTTAAATTAACAGATATTGTTACACAACCCAAAACCAAAGAAGGACTAAAATATAGCCTGTCCATGGGAGTTAAGGCATCTAAACTAATGCAGATCAATCACACAAGCTCTGAGAGCTTTGAAACTTAGCATGTTTGTAGTCAGGAAGTTGCTTTACCTACTAGAAAAGACTGGATATGAATATCATGATGTATGGAATAAATAAAGACATACCTAAAATAGGCCGAACATGCAAAAATTAATATCTATGCAGAATGTTTTCATTTACTTTGTGGTTACTTTTCCAGGGATTATAATAGAAACACATATGATTTCTTGTTGGAAAAGTGGGGTTGTGCTTAATCCAGCAATACCAAATGTGTAAAATATAGCATGACAAATCAGGGTGTTCTTTCACTCAATGCATGATGTGTCTAAAATGAAAGAAGATGGAACACTGACATAGTTTAATCTCAAGAATATCCAGTATTCCCTTTTAGTCTATGATTAGTACTTCATTATGGAAACAAAATTGAAATCAAAGATAACACCTTACCATTGCACAAACAGGGAGACCAGGATTCAGGATTGCAGTTTGACCTTAATGAGCCTTTTAATAAAACTATAATTTAACACAATACAAATTAAATGACTGTCTTAAACAAACAAATGGCAATCTAACAAAATAAACACTGTGAGGGGGAATGACCCCCCTCATCACTGAATCTCAAGCTCTTTCTAGCAGCAACCATTTGGAACATGAACTGCTTTTGGTAGTCATTCTGGGGGTTAGGCCATCTCCAGTGGCCACTTTGGGGAGGTCAGCTCCCCATGATGTTACCACTGCAACACACCACTGTCACTCATCCACATTGTCATCAGTGACAAAGTGGGTCATATTTGGATAGCCTGGGAAAGGGCAAGAGCAAGACATTTGGTAGCATCGTTGCAGTTTCCGTCTTTACAGTATAGTAGTGGGTGATGTCTCTAACTTCTTTAGGTGCTGGTGTCTTCTGTAACATCACAGGTTCAATGCACCCATCTTCTTTGAGCCTCCATCCTCCAACTGGGTTCCAGAGAAGAGGTTTGACCAGGTGGCTGTGACGCCACACTGCTGTTTGGTACAAGGCTCTCAGCACTTGTTGGCCCAGTACTGGCGATATAGGTGCTGACAAAGCTACATACAGGGATATTCTTGAGCAAAACCTGTAACACTGTGCGTGATTTGAGGCTAGGACGGAGGTTCACCTTCCAGCAGGACAATGACCCCAAACACACCTCAATCAAATAGAAAATCTGTGGTCAGACTTAAAGATTGCTGTTCACAAGCGCAAACCATCCAACTTCAAGGAGCTGGAGCAGTTTTGCAAGGAGGAATGGGATGATGTAGATGTGGCAAGCTCATAGAGACTTATCCAAAGCGACTTAGAGCTGTGATTGCGCCAAAGGTGGCTCTACAAAGTATTGACTTTAGGGGGTGAATAGTTATGCACATTGACTTTTTCTGTTTTTATTTCTAAAAATTTTTTTTATGTATATTTTTCTCATTTCACTTCACCAACTTAGACTATTGTGTTTTGATTCATCACATAACATTCAGATAAAAAAAACAACATTGAACTAAAGCCTCTAATGTAACAAAATAGGTAAAAAGCCAAGGGGGTGAATACTTTTGCAAGGCACTGTACATGCAATACACCTTGCACAGTCACATTCTTGTCTAATTGTTGAATGTGATGATACAGATGTAATAGTTTTGCTGCTATACTATTCAAGCAAAGGGATGTTTGGATCCTCAGCAGTGTTTATGCACTCGGGACATGGCCTTAAGGAAAGATTTGTCCCTAGTTGATCGCTCAGAAGCTTGGAGCAGTGCTTTGTGATTGTTTACCTGCATGACACGTCCTCACAGGTTGTAACACCACAAGCAGTTTGTACAGAATTGGGAAGGCCACTGCCCTCACAAGACTGAAGACCCATCTTTGTAAGTTACAGGCAATTACTAAATGTGGACTCTCTGGTAGCCTGGAAGAGGCTTTGCCTGTGGCAAGAAGGTATGCCCTCCTTCTGTATGGCCAAAAGAAAAAGTTGGATGGACATCCAACTTGGATGTGCTGAGGTACAGATTAGCATCTAGATTCGTCAGCAGCAAATCTACCCCCAACAGAAGATGCTTTCCAGCATGTCTTCATGCTTTCCAGCTTTCCAGAATGTCTTGATACTTACTGGGTCACACTATGGGGTCGTGTACTATAACCCTCAAGTGGAATTATTCTTTGATAACAGGGCGTTTCCTTTTAAAGTGAATCCAACATCATGCAATTAGTCTCATATTTGACATTTTGACAGGCTTTTATTTTGAAACTACACATCAGAATGTCTTGATACTTAATGGGTCACACCAAGGGGTACTATAACCCTCAAGTGGAAATAGTCTGTGATAACGGGGCGCTTCCTTTTAAATTGAATCCAAAGTCATATGTTCTATTTGAGACTTTGACAGGCTTTTATTTTGAAACTATACATCAGAATGTCTTGATACTTACGGGGTCACACTATGGGGTCGTGTACTATAACCCTCAAGTGGAATTATTCTAGGTAACAGGGCGCTTCCTTTTAAATTGAATCCAAAATCATATCTAATTTGTCTCATATTTCAGACTTTGAGAGGCTTTTTTTGAAACTGTACATCAGAATGTCTTGATACTTAATGGGTCACACCAAGGGGTCGTGTACTACAACCCTCAAGTGGAATTAGTCTGTGGTAACAGGGCGTTTCCTTTTGAAGTGAATCCAAAATCATATCTAATTTGTCTCATATTTGACTTTGACAGGCTTTTATTTTGAAACTGTAAATCAGAATGTTCTGAAACATTGTAGATCACACCTTAAGAAGGTGTCCTCTCCATCTGATGTGAAATTGGTCTGTGGAAGCTAGGACTTTTTTATTTTTATAATTTTTCTGAATGTATGGACAAAACAGCATATATATGAGTTTTGGGGGGCTCTTATTTTGGAAAACAATAAACACCAGAATGTCCTGAAACATTGTAGATCACACCTTGAGAAGGTGTCCTCTCCATCTGAGGTGAAATTGGTCTGTGGAAGCTAGGACTTTTATTTTTATGATTTTCTGAATGTGTAGACAAAACAGCATATACATGAGTTTTGGGGGCTCTTATTTTGTGAAAGCAACACCAGAATGTCCTGAAACATTGTAGATCACACATTGAGAAGGTGTCCTCTCCATCTGAGGTGAAATTGGTCTGTGGAAGCTAGGACTTTTATTTTTATGATTTTCTGAATGTGTAGACAAAACAGCATATATATGAGTTTTGGGGGCTCTTTTTTATTTTGGAAAACAACATCAGAATGTCCTGAAACATTGTAGTTGACACCTTGAGAAGGTGTCCTCTCCATCTGATGTGAAGTTGGTCTGTGGAAGCTAGGACTTTTATTTTTATGATTTTCTGAATGTATGGACAAAACCGCTAATATATGAGTTTTGGGGGGCTCTTATTTTGGAAAACAACATCAGAATGTCCTGAAACATTGTAGATCACACCTTGAGAAGGTGTCCTCTCCATCTGATGTGAAATTGGTCTGTGGAAGCTAGGACTTTTATTTTTATGATTTTCTGAATGTATGGACAAAACAGCTAATATATGAGTTTTGGGGGGCTCTTATTTTGGAAAACAACATCAGAATGTCCTGAAACATTGTAGTTGACACCTTGAGAAGGTGTCCTCTCCATCTGAGGTGAAATTGGTCTGTGGAAGCTAGGACTTTTATTTTTATAATTTTCTGAATGTGTAGACAAAACAGCGTATATATGAGTTTTGGGGGGGCTCTTATTTTGGAATTCAGCATATCATGCAATGACAGGTTGTGAGGTGTGCTAAAATCTTTCTTTCTCTCTTTCTGACAGACAGACAGACAGACAGGCAGGCAGACAGAATAAATGAATGGGAAATTGCCTTCGTCGGAAAATTCCCTGTTTTTAGTTTTGACGGTCTCACCGTAATAGCAAGTGTATACGCGCACCGCGAAATATAGGGGTGGCTAGTTTGACCGCTCATTTTGAAGTGGAGGCTGGCTTGACTGCAGTCTCAAATTGAGGGAGCCGGGTGCTTGCTTCTGCAGCGCATGTTCAAGGAAGATACTGTACGGCAGCAGCGGTAAGAAAGTGCTTGCTAGTCACAAAGCTTCGGTCCATGCACTCTGTCATTAAGTAAGTTATGGCAACGACCGCTACCACTGCGACTGTGCCTTTGCTGACCGACCGTGATACAAACAATACGTGTGTGCACTTTCTTAGCGGAACATGATTTGTCATTAACGATGGCCAGTGTGTAAAAGCTATCTGAAGCCCAAACTTCCTTGACAAAGCTGTCTGTTTGGAATCAGCATGGCAGGTATTTAAACATAACGGCCTTGTCCCAGAGTTTAGACGTCTAGCTATATGAAAAGATAAACAATGCGATGTTTTTAATAAATGTAAATAAAGAAGCTAATATCAACATGGGCAAAATCATGAATGTATTCGCTTTTTTGATGATGACCTGGACAAAGTAACAACACATCTAGAAAGTTTTGTTTTCACAGTGATTCATAGTAGGATTATGATATTACTGCAATATGTAAATCTACATTGACTCTTAATTTAGCATATGGTTGAAAGAAGTAAAAATGTATCCAAAACTTTTTAGTTTTGAAAAATTATGACTTTTATTATTGTGTAATGTCAGAAGGACTTTAACTGTTTTGCCAGTCAAATTCACTTTTAGGATTTTTTTTCACTTTAAGCCCTGTGTATAGATAAGGAGAAAATGAGCCCTCTTTTCTACATACTTACATAACGCCAGGCATGTTTGGGAATCTGGGCTTCGTTCCAGGCCTGTCTCCAAAGTGTATGCGTCTGTCTGTCTTAGTGAGAACTTTGGATCAATGCCAGAGATGACTCAGAGGAAGCTGTTCTCTTTTTTCCCCTCCCATCTCCTTATATATATGAGTGCATTTGATCATGTGCATACACATGAACTGCAGAGCACTGAGAAACCACAGTGCATACACTAGAAAGAAGAGCAGAAAGAATGAAGCGTTCAACAGATCCTCCCCCGAACGTCACTATTCATGCAAATAGTCCCGAACGTGTCTGTTCTGTCTGAAAACATGGATTACAGTTTATTCCTATCTTTACGTTTTGAGAGCTCAGAGGTCAGCAGCTGTACGCAGTGGTCACCACGGCAATGGGCACGCTCGGTCTCACACTTGTGCTTTCGAGGAAGCATAGCAATTGATTCTCTGAAAGTATGTTGAAATGCCTAGATGTCAATGCTGGGGGCTGTAGAGTGACAGTGGAGTGACAGCGACGGAGACGTTTGTAGAAGTTCTACGGACGCCAAGAACCATAACACTGGTTGAAATAAATATGTCTTGAAGATGAGAAATGACTCAAATCCAAGAAAACCACAGGAAATGACTCTTTAGGACAGATAATCGAAGCAAGCAGTCCTCCAGAAGAAGGGAACAAGTGGGAGGAGACAACATTGTTCAAAGCTCAGTCTCGCACTTGTGCTTTCGAGGAAGCGTAGCAATTGATTCTCTGAAAGTATGTTGAAATGCCTAGATGTTAATGCTGGGTGCTATAGAGTGACAGCGGAGACGTACAGACTCCAAGAACCATAACATTGGTTGAAATAAATGTCTTGAAGATGAGAAATAACTCAAATCAAAGAAAATCAAAGCAAGCAGTCCTCCAGAAGAAATGAACAAGGGGGAGGAGACAACATTGTTCAAAGCCAGCAACCTTGAACAAGATTTCTTCACACAACCTCTGACAACCGTTTGACACTGTTCATTGACCTGTTAAAGTGCTCATATTATGCTTTTTGGCTTTTCCCCTTTCCTTTATTGTGTTATATATCTTTTTTGTGCACGTTATAGGTTTACAAAGTGAAAAAGCCCAAAGTCCACCCCAAAGGGACTTACCATCTCCAACAGAAAACACTGTTCACAAACTGCTCCAAACAGCTCTATTGTAGTCCAGCCTTTACTTCAGAGACGAACTTGCGTGACTTTGTAACAAACGTTATAATGCTCGCCTAGCTGCTAGCGTGGCACGCCCTCATACTCTGCTTCTGACTGGCTAGTAGTCCTTACCTAGCTACTGCGCATGTGCGACTCCCAACAAAGATGGAATAGAAGTGAGATGCCTCACTCTGTAGCTAAAACAGAGAGCTCAACACACAGGGTGAAAAGAGGAGCTGCAGCAATGTGCAGTACAACAAAAAGATGGTGTTTTTTGAAAATTATACCTATTCTGATATATAACTTCTAAATACAATTATAAACCTGAAAATGAGCAAAATATGAGCAAAAACTCATTTTGGAAGGAACTCCAACATGGTTTTTAGCACAGACTGTAGTCAATCCACCAGCATATTGCATCTGAAAAGTATGTTTAATAAGGCTATTTATGTAAATCTTGCCAAAGATACAAAAACACCCATTAGTCCTCCCAAGAAAACCAGTAGTGCTGGGTTTGGGTTTTGTCAGTTAGCTATAATTTTATAATTTTACGTTGGTAAATTGGTCCACAACTTTATTCCACACTGAAATATCTTAACAAACAGTAGATGGATTGCCATACAATTTTTGTTTAAGACATTCTTGTCCCGCTCAGGATGAATCCTACTAATTTTGGTCAGCTTGTAACTTTTCATCTAGCCCCATCATCAGGTCAATATGTCCAATACTTTTATGGCTAGATACCTGCAAAACTAATGACATTCCCATCAGCCTCAAGTGAAGTTTGTGTTTAGCACAAATTAACAAAAGTTAGCATGCTAAACTAAGATATTGAACATGGTACACAAACCTTAGCGTGTTAGCATTGTCCTTGTGAATATGTTTGCATGCTGACCTCAGCATTTAGCTCAAAAGCACATCTGTGCCCAAGTGCAGCCTCACAGATTTGCTAGCATGGCTGCAGACTCAAACAGGCACTTTATTGCACACCATAGAAGTCACATCAACAAGGTCTGTACGCTATCTATTCAGATCAGCTAAAAAAAATCATCTACTAGCTTTATAGTTAATTTCATATATTTAAAAACGGCTTACTCTTTGATAAGGAGAACAAAAATTGCCCCTAGTTTTTTAATTTGTTTTGGATAATTTTATCATGTTACTGCCTAATGGAGATACAACTACATACAAATATTAGATATATATTGACTCAATATACTGAAAAGAAGAAAAAGAAATTCACTGAAAGATGAAAAACAAGATTGGATGAATGAGGGCTGTTGTGGAACTTAAAACGCAAGACTCAATGACTGACTCACAAACCATAAGTGTTAAGACCCTTAAGATTAGTACTATCAAGAATGTTGTTTGTAACTATTGGAAAAACAATCCACATCTGGAAAATGCTCTTAATGAGAAACCGGTGCTTACTTTAAAGTTACTTTGTCAGTTCCTGTCAGTTCGGGACCTAGTTGACCATTGAGTTACCATCAGTAGGCCTACACTATCTCTTCAGACTGAAGTCAGAGAAAGTGTATTACTGGGAGTTTACAATGAAGTTTTTATGGGGAATGTAGCTGTAAAGCTGACTCTTTTACTGCACGAGTGCTGCTGAGGAGGGGGGGATTTGCCTTGGGTTTACTTGTAGCTATATATTAACACCGCTGGTACTGATATCTGTTACTAGATCTAGGACACTGTCCTGCCCCCAACTGCATGCAGTGGACACAATTACACTCTTATGGCCAGGAAAAGGTAATCCCACACCAGTGCTAATAGTGCTGAAAGAAGAATTACGGACACACAGATCTTATGGCTGTAATGTTTACCAACAACAAAG
This sequence comes from Perca fluviatilis, assembly GCF_010015445.1. Classification (NCBI taxonomy): domain Eukaryota; kingdom Metazoa; phylum Chordata; class Actinopteri; order Perciformes; family Percidae; genus Perca; species Perca fluviatilis. The sequence goes on along the minus strand of NC_053124.1, from coordinate 11,109,041 downwards.
TTTTTCTCTTAAACTCTTGATTTGTCCTTAAGTTTCCTAACATTTTAAAAAAACAATGACATACTTATTATATTGTTTAATATTACATTTAGAGAATGTGTGATGTGCACCAACAACACCAAAACAAATTCCTTGTATGTGTTAAAAAACGTACTTGGCAATAAAAACCCATTCTGATTCTGATTCTCTATGTGCCACTCCCAACTCTTCATTGTAGCTATATGAATCTTACACCTTAATTTATTTATTTAGTTAAGATGATATACAGTTAGTAGAAGTGTGTCTTTGCATCATTGTATCCACATTTCCCCATAATACAGCCTGACATATCTGGTATCTTAGAGGAGTAGTAAAACACTTTGGCAAATACACTTTTGCTTACTTAAGAGTTAGTTGACAAGATCTATTACACTCTCTTGTCTGCCATATTAGGCTACAACCAGCAGCTGGTTAGCTTAGCTTCACACAAAGACTGGAAACCGTGAGTAAACAGCTTTCCAAAGGTACCAACAGCTTTCTAAGATCTTTTGACTCGTTTGATCTCATTTGTTTTATCTGTACAAAAACTGAAATGTAAAAACGTCAATTCACAGTTTTATGGGGCTTTATATGCCACTATTTCCTATGGAACGTGTCTGCACCCTTTTTCTAAAAAAGGGTCCTATGTCTGTTACTTTTTCCACCATTACTGTCAAATTCCATGGTAAATAGGCCTATGTAGGCCTACGGGCTGTTTGACGTGCATATGCAAATAGGCCTAGACGAGGAAAGATTAGGTCAGGGGTGGCAAACCTGCAGGTCTCGAGCTGCATGCGGCTCTTTGGCTGCTCTGTTAATTATGTCACTTTATCTAACCCTAACCCTTTTTGTTGTTGTTGGGAAAAACAAAGAATTATGTTCCCCAAGCGGGGAACATAGGACCCGGGGAACATAGGACCCGTGGAACATAAGGATGACCCCATTTCGGGAATCCTAGCTTCATTTAGTTACTGCTTTTAGCCAAGAATAATCCGGCACATAATTTACAGACGTAACAAGTAAGTTATCTCTATCCTCTAAAGTGAGCTTTAAAGGTGCTGGTTGTCACACTTTTTACCTTTTGAACATTGTCAGACTAGCTATTTCTCCATTTCCAGTCTGTTTGCTAAGCTGAACTAAGCTAACTAGCTTTTTTTTCAATTTACATGGTTTGTCCATGCAACATCAGCTTGTAAAGATAGACCTACCTGTGGATCCAGCAGAGTTTAAGAGGTCAATGCGTGGTTATCTTGTCTGGAGTAATGCTCATTGTTGTTTGCATGTTGGCTTGTATAGCCGTTTCTTACTTTATGAACTCCAGGCAATGTCTGAGAAATCTGGTTCTAAAATAGTCTGGGGTTTTCCCTTTCACACGTGTAGGACTCAACAAGAGATTGTCTGTGTCAGACACGTTCTCACTTACTGGAAAAAACGTTTGGTTTGGTTTAGACCTGGCTTGGCGCTGGGTAGAGCGTGCAGCTGACAGGACATGATGCGGATTACACCACGCTTTCATTATTTGGTCATAAACGACCAAGTCTCTTGTTGTTCCTTGAATTTGTCTGACAATGTCGGCATCGGCTCTTACCAACAGAAGTTCCTCAATCTCGTCTCTTCATTTTCTTCTTCTTCACCCTGATGTTTGATTTTTTTTTTCTGGTTCTGCATGAGCCGCATTAATGCCATCAACATGCCCATTCTTTTGCTGTGAACTCTCACGTTTTGGACTTAATCAGAGATTAGCACAATAGTTTGTGCTATGGAGCTGGCAGGGTAAATACCGTCTAGTAGTCCAACTGATTCGGACATTTGTGTTCTCACATACAGCTCCGCCGGGTAATGTCCAGATCATTTTACGTTTGCAGTGCATGTGTGAAAAGGGCTTGTCTTTCATATGATGAGTAAGATATCAGAGGGATATTAGTGAGCAAGTTGTTGTAGCTCTAGCTGAAGCCTGCAGACTTTGTTTTGTCAGCACACAGGCCCTGTAGCCAAGTTGCCTTCCTTGGAAAGGTTTTGGCTTCTCGGAGCTATAAATCTTACTCTGGGCATTTATGGATGTTTCTGAAGCACTGAGGGGAGCTGCGAGTGTGTGTGCGTGCATGAATGCACAACTGGACCCCTGGCCACGAGCAGTTCCTGGAAGCAATGCTTTCCTCGTTCTGCTTTTTCCTGGAAAAGGGAAGGTTGAAAATTTGTTTGGCCTTCTTCCCTCCCTTTCTGCCCTGCAGCTATCCTGCCTTTAGGCTGCTTTAAATCAGACAATATGCGAGGAGCTTGGCAGTGTGTGCGTGCATCTCCAGACATGTGAACTTGTGTGAGCTGGTATGTTTTTGCTCTAAAAATGATTGATCTATTTTTTTTCAGGCACGCACAAATCAGTATCTGATGTGAGTTTCCATTTGTGAGTTTAAGACTAGTATGTGTGCAAGTGTGCACGTGTCAGAGAGAGAAAGAGAGAGGGGGGTCATAAAGTCACAGTGCCACAGGGTCAAATGTCACAGTTCTCTGAACTTAAGGCTTGATGTTCCTAAAAAAAGCAGAGGCATTAACCCACCCTTTGTCTGGCCCTTTTAAACTCTGAAAATAACATGTTGTCTTACCCTTCACTGAAATATTTGACATGTTAAACCCACTGCATGGTTTGTACCGCAATAAAATATTTTTTTCTGCCTTTTTTGACAGGAGAGCATGGACCGCACTTCCTCTCGCAGGCCTGAGGAGCTGATTGTTCCAGGCTTTCAGCGCTCAGCCAATCAAAATGTGCCACATCACCATGGTAACTCTCTTCTCCTCATCCAACCTATGTTAAATCTATACAGGGATGAAAATCAGAAACTATGAAATATTGTCATATTCCCCATTCTCTCTATCTACTTGTAATGTTGTGAAAGATGGATGGACACAGTTCTTTCCATATTTCCCTCATTTCCCTTTTTCATTCTTTTTATTTATCTCTCCAGAGCCAAAACACATTTGCGGTTCTACTGAATGTTCTTTCTGTGTTCCTAGAAATCCCCCATCTTATTCGCTATCGCCAACTCCATCTAGGACATTGTTTCCTTCATCACTGCAGGCTCTGCTCTCTAGATGGAGAGGTTATAGACAAGTGTTGAAGTGCCTCCCCCACTTTTTTTTTAGCACTGCTCAGCACTTTTCTACAACCCCCTACACACACACACACACACACACACACACACACACACACACACACACACACACACACACACACACACACACACACACACACACACACACACACACACTAGCCTTCTCCTAAAATATTCCTAGAAATCCCTTCAGCCATTGTGGAAAATCTTGGGAATCCTTTTTGGAAAGCGGCCAACTTGTGAAGAGGAGAGAGTGTAAATTATCTCTCCCCAACCTTTTTTCTTATCCGTAACTTGGCTTGGTGGTTAAGTGGATTGTCTGCTCTGTGAGAGTATTAACTAAGTCTTCACGTGAACAGGGGTGAGTGGACGGTGTGTATATATAGGCCTATAGGTCACCCAGTGCAGGGCAGAGGGGGAGTTTATGGTACGTAGGCCATATGTCTGTGGGACAGGGGGTGGATATAGTAGAAGGTATGCTGGTTCATACTCACTGTGGTTACATTACAGGCTGTGACACCACAGACGACCCCAGAGAGAGGGCTTTCTCTGCCTTTTTAACAACTGGAAAAACATTTGCACTAATATTACTCCTGCTTTCCTTGCCTACACATACAAAATATAGATTGCAGCAATTAACTTAAAGGTATGCTTCTGCTACGACTCCATCCAGCCACCATGGGTAATAATGGCAGTTGGAACACCGCTCTCCCGTGCGCTCCCGGCCTGGGCCAGAGCGGTGGAGATTAGCTAGCCAGTGGGACATGAACACAAAGAGAGGGAGGGGAGGCCAACAGTTTCAAGGGGAGGGACTCGCATACACTAAAATGCACGTGCACCCAGCCCACCTACCAAAACAAAGAACAGAGAAGTTCAGATTAACACACATAGAGTGAGTGTGACTTCATTCTCTTCTCCAGACGCTATTACTCCACTATAATGTTATGTAGCAGATATTTGTTTGCTGCTATATTAATGTTCTAAATGTCGTTTATAGCATTTTTAAAGTAAAGGACACAGATTTTACTATGTCCTTTTCTGCAAAAGAAAGTGTACTGTAAGTTTGTGTACAGTTATCCAAATTTCCAGCTACAGTATGTGGATCACATGCATCAACATCACTGAATAGCAGCAGTTAGTTCTTCCATAATGCACACACATTTGCATGCAAGAGAAGGATTATAATAGTTGTTTAGGGAAACAAGCACTCCTTTTACAGATTAGTTAATGTTCAACAAAGAGCAGACGCCAGTAAAATAAGATGAAGATTGGTTCTGAATAAATAAATAGATGATGTGATGAGATGATTAACTGGTCTGAATTTCCTATGCTAAAGACCATCATATAGTTATATAAGCCTTAATCTGTCAAATGTCTATTGTTTTCAAGGAGACTCGTTCAGTTTTTAGTGTAGCCATCGATCATTACGTTTCCCTAATAATACGTCTTGTAGAAAAAACCCTGATTGATAGCTTTAATAAAGTTTTTATTCTGACTTTGTACTCCAGAGAAACCTCACATCAACCTTACTGATGGACGTGCTGTATATTTAGATCATGTCAGGCTCAGGTTACGAGCCCTTCATTTATGCTGGGCCTGTCTTTTATGATGATCTGACGACATGTGTCTTGATACATACCATGGCATTGACTGCATGTAAGTCAGCCAATATGCTGTACCAGATTTAATGTTTTGTTTGTATTTATTGTTATGAAGCCTCTTATTTGTTGTGTGTGCTTTTCCTCCAGACTTGCCCTGCTTCACTTCAATAAGAGTTAATTCATTGAGCTTTATAAATACAGACCTATGCTAGTTAGTTAAAGTTCAAGTTCAGAAAGTTGCATATCAGTAGTGATTGTTAAAGGTGCAGTAGGTAAGACTTATAAAACTAACTTTCTGTCATATTTGCTGAAACTGACCCTATGTTCCAGTAGAACTACATGAAGCAGGTCATAAAAAAAAAAAATCCAGCTCCTCTGGCATCACCTACAGCCTGTAGTGCGATTTGCAAAAATCCACCGCTACCTGTTCAGATGCACCAATCAAGGCCGGAGGGTGTCTAACTGTGTGTCAATCACTGCTCATGCATACGCATTCATTCTCCCTTGTGGGGGGAGGGGCTTATGAGACCGTTTTGGGCTTTACCTGAAAGGGGGGAGGGACTGAGAAGTTGCTGATGTTCAAATTTTTTGGCTAAGTCCTGGATCTTCACAATCCTACCTACAGCACATTTAAGAGAGGAAAGCATTTTACCCACCCACACTTACACATCCTGTGTATGCTCAGACCTCACTAGTTTCACTTTCACTTTATTATCCTATATTAAACACTATATTATTATTATTATTATTATTATTATTATTAAGGAAAAAACAAGCTTCCTACAATGCAAAATGTGACTACACTGACAACAAAAAATACAAAGTGATCATGGTACAGAATTAAATGATTTGTTGACTCCTGCTAAAGTACCAAGTGCATGTTTATGATAAATAAAATAATTTTTTTTTTTATTGCAAATAAAGGAATTCAATTGCACTTTGCCCTTAAAAACCTGAACGCCCAGCTCTCTTCTCTGACCTCGAGACTGCCGTCAGAGATCGATGATTGCGGGTTGTCGTGGCCAGGGACAAAGAGCGCTCATTCAGTGTATTCTGGGATATTACAAGAATGAATTGGCCACACTTGTATGGTAGGTTTTGTTGTCAGAAGCTAACCAGAGTGCTGCTGCAGTTCATCTACGTACATTCAAATTCACAGTTAGTAAAAGAGAAGGAGGAGGCATTTTCATGCTATATGTCCTCTGGCTTCACCGACTGAAGCCAGTTGTGCAGTGTGGGCCAAGCCAGCAACGGGAGGAGGGAGAAGAATGCCAATGAAACCATCATTATCCTCTTAAAGCTGCACTAGGCTACATTTTTATGTAAAACTCCTGCCGGCTTATCAGCTTTAATCGCAAAGTAGTGCTTCAACAGGGAAGAGGAAAAAAAACATTCCTATTGCCAAAATTAAGATGGAGAATAAGATTTCTGGATATTGAAGTTCTGAAAAGTTACATTTATCGCTCCACCTGCAGCCTTCAATGTGTAATAGGCCTTTTTCACAGAAGCTATTTTGACATGTTACAGGAAGAAAAGCATGTGTAAATAATAAAAAATGAATGATGGCTGAATTTCATTGAGCTGTCCACTTTCCTGGTATTATTCATGTGGACTCACTCATATCTGTGTTTTTCCTACTATAACAAGTAAAAATGTGAAAAATGGCCTATTGCAGCTGTGTGTGTGTGTGTGTGTGTGTGTGTGTGTGTGTGTGTGTGTGTGTTTGTGTGTGTGTGTGTGTGTGTGTGTGTGTGTGTGTGTGTGTGTGTGTGTGTGTGTGTGTGTGTGTGTGTGTGTGTGTGTGTGTGTGTGTGTGTGTTTGTGTGTGTGTGTGTGTGTGTGTGTGTGTGTGTTGTGTATAAATATATATGTGTGTGTGTGTGTTTTTGTTTGTGTGTGTGTGTGTGTGTGTGTGTGTGTGTGTGTGTGTGTGTGTGTGTGTGTGTGTGTGTGTGTGTGTGTGCCCTCCCCAATCCATATCCCACTCATGAACCCCAGCATCACATGCCCTTCTGTCCCAGAAGTGTGTGTGTCATGCATACCTCTTTGTGATCAGAGATCAGACGAGCCGACTCCTGCTGTTTTTTATACAGCAGCTTTGTAGGGCCATGTGTTCGTGTGTGTTCGTGTACATGCATATGCAGTACAATGTGTACTTTTTCATTTAATTCTGTATAATTACATGCACATGCTCAACAACACTGCATAGAGTACATGGTGTCCAAGGCTGTGTGTGTGTGTGTGTGTGTGTGTGTGTGTGTGTGTGTGTGTGTGTGTGTGTGTGTCTGCGTGTTTTGGTGCCCTACTTTGTCCTGATCGTGAACGTTCCCCGAGTGGTGTAATTTCTTCTGACAGGAATGTCAGGAATTCTGTGTGTGGTGTTGGGGTGGGACACACATAGGACCAAAGGGCTTTGGACAGACACATGTACTCACACACATACAGAAACACAGGCCGTAGCACATACCACACTTGTAGTTACATTTAACAGACATACTAAGTCTTGCACTCATCTGCTCTTGACCTAAAACTGGCTTTATGAGAGATATTTCAATCCCGCTAGTACACTTTTCCCCACTAGCTGGCAGTGCACATTAACTTGTAAGAAGTGTATGTTCAGAAAATCCAGTCTGCAAGTTCAACTCCATTTGTTTCTGAAGGGCAATTGATTTTGCAGTATTAAGTATTAATTCTGGACTGACTTCAGTTAATTAATAGCAGGTCAGGTTAAAAGACAAGCACTGGCTGGCAACTGCCTTGTTGACTGTCCTGCAAGAGCAACTCTAGAGAACCTTTCACCCTGGTTTGGTTTAGTGTGGGTTCAGTCTGTGGGTGACTGTTGGTTCCAATTTACAGTGCTTGATGAACAACTCAGCCCTTTGAATGACAAGTTTCACATAATCTGACCAATGGGAAGCTAGCGAGTTAGTCTAATACACAGCCATTGGAAGAAATCCAAGCCAAAGTGAAATCCAACACGAGGAGTAGTGATACTTCAAAACAAGGCTGTGTGTTCTCTCTGCTCTTGTGCTCGATGGTTTCTGGACCACAATGTGCTTCTGACAATATTTAGATTGTTGACTGTGTTAAATAACAACTAATTAAAGGTCAGAATGATGTGGCATTGTCTCAGTATGCACAGTAGGAGTTTCACCCTAACAGGATCCTCCTGAGGCGAGTGGATCTGCCGTCCTGCAACTTTTTGCTGTCACTCACTCACTTTCTTCTTCCACCCTTCTCCACCTCTCCCATCCCACCGTCCGCCCGCTTCCACAGACGACGATGTGGATCTGGAGCAGCTAGTGAATGACATGAACTCCTCCATGGAGAGTGTGTACTCTACGCAGGCAGACACGGCGCTAATCCTGAACAATGGCCATGTGCATGCTCCACACCAACACCACCACCACATGCACCATGCCTACGCGGGACACGGCCAGTCCCACCGTCGTCACACCCCGCCCTTGCTCCCTTCCTCCCCCTCCAGGGAGAAGCTGCGGCACTCTCAGCCCATGCACATCCAGGCCGTCAGGTAGACACACATTACCTGTCCCCTGCATTCATTTCACTCTCTAATGTTGAGATAAAGACAGCTGGCAAAACTGAAAATATGTATAAAATACAAGATAGGAAGAACACTCCTGTTTGTCTTTTGAACTGTGTGCTTTTGTTGTTTGGTAGAAAATGTAAATGAAGACAATAAGACACTCTTTGAAAATCACATGAATTAGAAAAGTGTTATTAATTAGCTTCTAAAGCATTTTGATGTTAGTCTTGTTTTGTTTTTGATTGTGATTTTAAAGGCCACGAACACTTTTCTATTTTATACCAAACTCTCAAAATATCTTGTTGATCAAAGGTCAAAGATAACTTTTAAGCCTACATATATATATTTATATATATATCACCCGGTGGCAAGTGTCTTTTTTTTCTCAGGGCCCAGCTGGGGCCAGTCACAGACTGATGGCAGCATTAATGTAAAGGCTATTATTTTCTGTATATGACTACTTCTAAGTTTCCAACCGAGCAGTGCCACTGTAACTGTAGTTTAAAAACAAAAAAAAAACATTTTGAAAAACTTACCAGAGACTTAGACCTGGTGGGGGGCAACTTAGGCCCGGTGGGCCACCACGGCTTGCAATACACTGGGGGAAACCCTGCGGCATCATCATGTGTGTGCAGTATTGTCAGTGTTGCGACGACTAGCCAGCCATGACATTAGCGTATGTGTCTCCCTCTGCAGGTGCCTGCAGGAAGAGCATCGGCTGCGTCCAGCCTCCCTGCCTGCCATCCCCAACCCTTTCCCTGAGCTCTGCAGCCCAGCAGGCTCCCCCGTGCTCAGCCCCATACAGACCTCCGACAACCACGTAAGCACACCCCATACCACATCACTGGCACTAATACACACTCGCTGACCGTGTTGGGGAAAGTTCACTTTCTACATGAACTAGTTCAAAGTTCAGTTCACAAATTTCAAAAATGAACTACTTCAGTTCATAGTTCAATCTTCAAAATGTTGAACTAAGTTCACAGTTCCAAAAATTAACTAGTTCCTAGTTCTTTTTTTCCATATGTTGCTGCGAGCTATTATTTTTCAAAATTATTGCCACAGCCCATAGAACCACAGACCGCAGTTATTTTATCAGTTTTAACACTGAAACTATGCGTCAGATTTCATCTTCATGTCCAGTCAGTTCAATGTGCCGTTTCAGGTATGCTGTGGATGTGACTGAAGTGCGGATTTTCTTTTTGAAAACTGGCGGGCAGAAATGTAAGATTTTTCCCATCCTCACCGACCTTGTCATAAAACTCGTTTAAATGATCATACGACGCCTCCTTGCTGCTTTTTGTTTTGATGACGCATGCGGCGGTGCGACACTGGTGGCTGGTGTTGCCAGATTGGGTGTTTTTTCTGCTACATATTAAGGTTAACGGTGTGTTTTAGCCGGGTTTTCGCCTGGAAGACTCTATAGAAATCTGGCACCCTATTGAATGAAGTTAAACTGAGAGAGCGGCGTGCTGTTCACAGACCCCAGAATGAACGAGTTCACAGTAACGTTCATCAGGCAGTAATGCAGTATGTTCAGTTCACGTTCGCCCAAAATATGAACGAGATCATGAACTATCGTTCAATGAACCGCGTTCAGGCACAACGCTGCTCGCTAAAATTCTACAACTGGCTGGAGGAGGCAGGTAGTGTGCTAGTGTTGGAAGCTTCATGACAGAGTAGCTACCTTTCAGTGCTGGGACAGGAAAAAACTAACCTCACCAACTTTTTTGTATAGGTTTCTGAAATGGTTACCGGTCAGTATCACAATAGTTGTGATAGATTATGGACTCCTCGTTGTATTTGATGTCCTTTACTTACGTGTGTGTGTGTGTGTGTGTGTTGTGAAACTCGCTGACTGGCCTGTTATGTTCAGGTCAGAACAGCATGTGTTGACTTTGGCAGAGGGAGACGGTCTTTCCTTCTATTACACAGCTCACCCTGGGTTATCTGACTGTACTGTATGTGTGTGTTCTTGTGGAAGCATCATTATCAATCTCACACACACACACACACACACACACACACACACACACACACACACACACACACACACACACGCACACACACACACAGAGTGACATGTTTTGCTGTGGACGGAGGTGAGCAATGTCTCCAGGATGCTGCAGACAGAGCGCAGACTTCCGTAGCGGAGCTGGGAATACGGCTGGGAACGTCTGCAGGTCGGATCTCTCTGAACCCGTCTGCCGGCTCTGGCAAGACAGGCGCCCATTTCCGGTTCACACGCTTTAACCTTGGCTCTTAACGTGTGTGTGTGTGTGTGTGTGTGTGTGTGTGTGTGTGTGTGTGTGTGTGTGTGTGTGTGTGTGCGTGTGCGTGTGCGTGCCTGCCTTGCCCTTCCTTCCCCCGGTTAGAGCTGGGAATGTTCCACCCCTCTCAAAGATGTTTTCAGGATGCCCACCCTGAACAATAAGAGTTATTTTAGATGCTCACCCTTTCTTGCACACTTACACGTATCATTAAACGCAGAAGTGGCAATATTCAGTTCACACGCACACAAAAACATGTGATAGGATTATTTTTGCATTTTGTTGATCTCATCTCACAAGGTCTGGAGAGAGAACAAGTTTGCAGTTTGTACAAAGAATCTTTTGTGTGCGTTTGAGTCTGTGAGAGCTGACCAGATGCTGCATCATGTCTCTTTCCCAGAACATCTACATTTTATCCAGTTTAGTTCATTTATATATTGTCTTTATGTATCTTATTTCTATAGAGAGGAAAATGCATTTGTATTTTGCTATAAATAGTATATTTACGTTTAGATATTTCTTAAAACTGCTTTGCATATGCTTTGTATCTGACATAGATGACACATTTCTGCTATAATTTCTCAAACAGATTATGGCTCAGAGGTCTGTGTAGCATTACTTCTTCTTTACTGCATTTTTCGTAGCATGTCAACAGGTTGGAGTAGGCAGGAAATTCTTCAAGACTGCTTATTGGCACAAAAACAGGAAGATGGTAGTATTTTTCCAGCACGAACAGCGATAAAGCTCATGGAAAAATCACTTCCAAAATTCCATCATGTTTATCACTGTCAACAAAAGACAAACAACAAGCAAAGGAGGTGGCTGGAGGTGATGGGGTTCATGGGAAATGAAAGCCACAAGTGTAAATAAACATCTCCATTGTAATTTGATTAGTTCATTAATCAAAGTGATATGACGACGGTGATACATTAATGCTTAAAATGCTACATGGAGCAACTTTGATTGATTTGAACTTTGATTGATTTGAACAATTTGCATTGTTCGAGGGATGGCAATGTCAGTTCAGACTAAAATGAGCAGCTATTCGACAGATTGCTGCTACAGTGGCAGACAATCAATGACCGCTCAATATTGGCTGATGGCCTGGTGTGTCAGGGCCTTAAGCCTTACATAGCTGTTAGCATGGCTGTAGACTTTTAGTCTTGTTTAACAATGTTATGACTAAACCAGCCCCAGTATGAAATGGCCTCCTTTGGTGGATGCGTGTGGAACCATCATGTACTTTAATCCTTTCTAATGCCATGACTAGTCTTCTGCTGATTGAATGAAAACTTCACTGATCAAATCACTTAAGTTCAGCAAGACCAGCGTCACACTGGCCACGACTTTAGCTCCAGACGTCTGTGCCTGTGTTGGCATGCTATGTTGTGTAATGCCATATGTAAGCTAACAGAAAGGCTATAGGCTAGTGAAGATTATGAAGATGTTTGAGTACATGTATGCATGGATGTGTGCAAGTCAGTTTTGTCCAAGCTTTGAGGATGGCTGACACAACAATGTGTTCGTCTACAGACATAGTTGCATCGTATTTGCATTGGCATGGTTTTTTTCATAGGATCTCTCCCTCCAGCTGTAGAGTTGAACATTCTTCACTAAGCTTCAGTCTTTCTCTAAGGGAGCTTATATTATGAGCCAGTAAAACTGTATACGGTATGTGCGTGACATGACAGGTTTGTGGCCTGTCTCTGATAACATAAATGGATTTGTCCTCAGGGTATCATGAACAGATAACACGATGCTGCGTCTCCATCAGATTTTAGAAACTAGTTTAGGGGATCTTATTTAACTCTTTGCATGGGGTCTAGTTGCTGCAACTTCCAAAGACTGTTCAGTAGTCTGACTTAATGCTGAACTCTGATAGCAGCCGTTTCCCACGCAAGTTGTGGCGGTCTTACACCATACATTTCAGTAATGTTACCCCGGCTTTGACAAGAATTTGGTCAGATCATGTCTTTCATCACTGGGCAAATGGGTTTGCTTTGGCATCATCACTGCGGCAGTAATGCAACTCCTGCCTTTATTTGTGGCCAGAGACACAACATTACAAACATCAGGGACAGCAGGGAGGCCCAGTGGTTAAAGAGACAATCTCTCAAGCAAATAACTCTGTTTCAAGCCCCCTGTGTTGGCAAGCATCCAACCTGCTTTTTTATTTGTCTTTGATCTCTAATACATGTCTGGAGCAAATGTTGTGATGGAATTGTCAAACCTTTTCCCCTTCATCCTCCTTGCTTGAAAGAGGTGGCTACATTTTTAAAAGTTTTGCCTTCTGGTTGTCTTTTTAATAGCCGGTCTGTGCTTAGTGATTTGATAATACTGTATTTTACTATATGCATTATGTCTTTTAATGGTGTCGCTTATTGCTTGAAGAGAGTTTTAATAGCTGATAAGAAAAGTTTAAGACATATTTATTTATTTTTAAATCTATGGCTACAGTATATATGCTGTAGCAGTGTCCCAAAAACTAAATTAAGGCTCTAAGTCAGAGTCACACACTCTCCAAGTTTAAGACTCATACCTCCCTCTCTGTCTGTGGTCAGCTGATGAACTTCTGCACGCAATGGTCTGCTGACCCACTTCAATCAGATCAGGTGCATGTGTGTGTAATGAAGATTTACAGGACATTTTGAGTTTCTGCCAAGCAGTAAATGTTTTCAATGCCGTGGCAATGTAATGACGCAACTTTGTAATTTCTCAGGGAACATACTCTTCTTTGCTTCGCTGCTTTTCTTTTACGCTTCACACACTTGCACGCACACAAGCATGCACGCGCACACTTGAATGTGCTGTCGGAGGATTACATGAGGAATGTCAAACTAGAACTTGATGAAACACTCAATTCTTCCTGTAGAAACTATACAACTGCAACTAGATAATGATGAGAACTGATTGTTTAAGGCACCTCAAAACCTCGGTTGTTAGTGTACAATATCTGGATGAACTTTGAGGGGAGCCAGGAATTCTGATTGTCTGCATCTGATTGCAACACTGATGAAACCATTTTTAAAATTAGGCTTTTGTATATGTAAATTCCTGAAGAGGGAGTTTTCTTGGGATTTTATCATATAATATCCGTGATATCGTATATGACCAAACTATGCAGCAGGCATTCATTCTGTGGATGCAGAGCTTTGCATTTCCTTCTCAGACCACACATATTGGATTAAAGATGATTGGTAGATGGGATCTTTGCATGGAAAAATAAATCACTGTGTAAACATTTCTGCCAAATCTAAAGTTTTATTTTTATATATGCCAAGTTCTGTTTTATTGGATAAATTGCACCAACGCCCACATGACTTTATTTAGGAAAAACTTTGGGTGATGCTTACACAAGAAGGGATTCCCAGGACTAAATATTAGACGTCTATCAGTCATTCTGATGCTTTCTGTCGGACTGTGTACACTGAGAGAGAGAGAGAGAGAGAGAGAGAGAGAGAAAACCGTGTCACGCCAGTGTTGGGTCATGGGAGTGGGGGGGAGGGAGGTGAGCCACTCACTGAGGCTTTGTGGTGGCGCTCCAGTGAGGTGAAATTGAGTTTGGCCTGTCTGCAGAGCTAATCAGCTCTGTCTGGCTTGAAACCCGACCACTCGCAGACATGAAAGACAACTGATGCAGTATTTAGGCCAGGGTGGGAAGTCACCACCGACCAGCCTTCAAATGCTGACATTGGTGATGGGTGTGTTAGTCTACAATGGAAGCCTCCAACAGTGGTTTGTAGTTGCCGGTATAATAATTTCTGCTATTGCAGGACAATCTAAGAATTGGCTGTTAAATGAATATCTGTAGCCATTTAGTAAAAATGTTTCACCATTTACAGTAGAATAATTGGCAGATAATATTTACATCTTCAGAAAAAAATAACTAACTGATTTTTGAAATTTGTCCGGAAGTGATACTAAACTAACCAATTGAGGCAGCGGTAGGACAGCAACTCATGTGTCCGGCGAGGTAAAATTACTGGTTTTGTCAAAGGAGTCTGGTGGCTTTCAAGAGATCATGGATAACGTTTTCAGTTCCCCTGTCTAAACTTAAACCGAGCTGTCTGACAGCAAGGTAAAGTGGTGAAACATTCTAAATATAGTGATCTACTGTACCTCATACAACCCCACTTCAAAAATATCCAAACTATCCCTTTATTATACCGAAACATTACTTTTCAAACG